>NW_017685443.1:0-5420 GCF_001879085.1 Nicotiana attenuata | reverse complement strand
CCAAATTCGATCCGTTAACCATCCGGAATCCACCCGAGGCCCCCGGGACCCCAACCAAACCTACCAACCAGTCCCAAAACACGCTACGGACTTGCTCGAGGCCTCAAATCACATCAAACAACGCTAAAATCATGAATCGACCTCCAATCCAAACTTAATGAACTTCAAAATTTCAAACTTCTATTTCCGATGATTAAACCTATCAAATCACGTCCGATTGACCTCAAATTTTACGCACCAGTAATATTTGACATTATGGACCTACTCCAACTTTTGGAATTGGATTCTGACCCCGATATCAAAAAGTCCACCTCCGGTCAAACTTCTCAAAAATCTTCAAATTTCTATCTTTAGCCAAATGGCTCCAAAATGACCTATGGACCTCCGAATTCACTTCCGATCGCGCCCCCAACTCCAGAATCACCATACGGAGCTATTCACAATCTCGGAATCCCAAACGGACATCGATAACACTGAAATGTACTTCAAGCCAAACTTATGAAATTTCTTCTGAAATGCTATCTTCCACAATAGGCGCCAAAACGCTCCCAGGTTATCCAAAACCCGAACCAGGCATACGCCCAAGCCTGAAATCATCATACGAACCTACTGGAACCTTCAGATACCGATTCCGAGGTCGTTTACTCAAAAATCCAATCCTAGTTAATTCTTTCAACTTTAAGCTTCCGAAATGAGAATTCTCTTTCCAAATCAACTCCGAACTTCCCGGAATTTAATTTCGACCATGCGTACAAGTCATAATACCTGAAATGAAGCTGCTCATGGCCTCAGACTGCTGAATGATGCACTAGGGCTCAAAACGACCGGTCGGGTCGTTACAATGTGGGAGAACAAGCAACAAGCCCTCGTTTTGTACAACGGATGCCTTGTATGCATCCACTAAACAAATACGCTGTACTTGTTTAGCATGTTATAATATAGTCTATCTTTCGAACCAAAAAAAGGAATTACGGTTCTAATAAAGCGTTGACATGGCACGTGATGTTGTCACCAAGAGTATAACTACTAGGGATGTTAATGGTTCGGTTCGGCCGGTTATTTTATAAAATTTGTACCATACTAACTTTTTGGTTATTCTATTATGTATAACCAAAATTAGACTTTTAGAGACTGTACCAATCATATTGGTTTCTCTTCGGCATCGTACGATTCGGTTAATTTTTGATTTATTTTTAAATGTCATTTAAAAGTCACTAATAGAAATAGAATGCAATAACATACGTACTTTTATACGATTTAGCAAAACTCTCTAGACATTTTTACTATTTAAAGGGTGACGAATTAAGAAAACATGAAAGATGGCCAGAGTATAGATCCATCAACTATTCTACAGCAGCGTAAAAGAAACTAAGCAAAGACGGAAAAAATATAAATCACACGAGTGGAAAGATATTAAGCAAGTTGGGACTCAAGAATAAATATATAGAAGATTAAATATTCCAAAATATAAATTTAATCATACGAAAGAAAACATATTCAATACATTATAGTTTATTACTCATAATCACTAGAATACCTCGTGTCTTGCTAGTGAATATGCTGAAAATAATTTAGTTTCAATAGGAGTAGTATAATAGGTTTGGGAATTAGGATTTTGAGTTTAGTTACTTGTTGGCTTGTAACCTTTTTCATAATTCTAAGGCCCAAGGAAAAATGTAACGCTTTATTATTTTAAACTTAATATATAAATATATTTTTTTCATATAAATATATTAGTACAGTTCGGTATTTTTTCGATTTATTTTCATAAAATAAAAAACCTACTCTAATTATCGGTACAGTTATACATTTATATAAAAACCTACGATTTTATTAAAAGAAACCTAAAAATCGGTTTGGTGCGGTATGGTTCGGTCGGTTTAGTCGGTTATTAAATACCCCTAATAACTACCTTGTCCTCAATTAAGTTAGAGTGATTTGACTAGGCCTCATTTGTTTTTATTATAATTAAAATATTTAAAGCGATATACACATACAAATATCAAGATGTGTATTAAAAATCTGAATACAAAATAATGACGTGTCTATATGAAACTTTTCTAAATTTAAAAAATTAAATATAAAATACACCTAAAATACTATTTAATCTAATATTGTATCAATAAAATATTTTAAAAAAATAATATGGTAGCTGGTGGTGGTTATGGGTGTCGATTGGGGTGGTGGTGTTGGTTGATGGTTTGGTTGTGGATAGTCGCTAGTAGTGACAGTGGCTAGCAATAACGAATAATAATGGTGGTTGATGGTGGTCGTCGGTGGTGGCAACTATTAGTTGCAGTGGATGATGGTAATAGCTATAATGGTGGTAGTGGCTGATAGCTATGGTTGGCGATATATAATGATGGCTGATGTAGTGACTGTCGTTGTGACTGTGCCTATGTGATAACAGTGGTTGGTGATGATGACTTGTGACATGTGGCTAGTGGTGGTGATTGTTGATTCGGTAATTTGACAGTGGTGGTTGTGATTGAGGATGGTATATGATTGCGGATGGTGGGTAACTTTGAAATTGAATAACACTAAATAGCACAAGACAATCGCGAAGTCTTACTTATCTCATAGATAAGATACATGAATACACATAACAACAATGAGCTGAAAAGATGCTTTACAGGTCTAACTGATATGGATCTCAATAGATCTTTGCATAGTTGTCTCCATTGTACTGTTGAATATGCTCGGCGGAAACTTATGTACCAACAACCATCAATTAATTGGGTACATGAATTCCACCCTACCTCCTTGCAGATTTTTCAGAACCAAACTACTCCCCTCCCCCCTCCCTGTACCAACACATGCATAGGTGACTTTATATAAGTAATAATAATAGTAATTAAAGTAAATCAAGTAAAACGACAGGCTTAAACTGAAAGGACTAAGTGATACGGACCTTAACAGAACTTCTATAGGTGTCTTCAATTTTCTGCTTGTTGGGAAGAAGAAACCCCATTCTAATTCTAGGATTCATGGAGTTTTTCTCAAAGATAGAGAAGAAGAATGAAGGAGTAAAGAAGAAGAAGAAGAACTAAGAACTCGTCTTTTCCAGAAGGTAAAGTGGTCTTCTAGGATGTTCGATACATTTGATGTCTGAACACCTTTGTAAAGACTTGGGTAGCTAAGATCAAGCCACGTGGAAAGTAATCAACGGTCATGCACAAACAAATGTCTTGACCAGACCTTATAGAGATATTGGGCTTCTGCACTAATCTTAGGCTCACACTCATTGGGCTCACTGGAATAATTCTTTTCTTGGGCCTACTAGAAGAAGCTGAAGATAAGATTAAGTTTCTATTTTTGCACACATTATTTATTCTTATAAATAGCATGTGAGTTTGTTATAGAGTAGCTAATAGAATAAGAGACTAGTGCATAGGTAGTTATATATTAGATTCCATTTGCTGTATATAAATATTAGCATGTACAGTCCCTGAATTCATTCATTGAAATACACAGGAAATCTTTTCAATTAAGAGTTTTCCTTCTTCAAATTCGTGCATGGTATCAGAGCAACTAGCTCGATCCAACAATTCAATCAACTAATCTATTCACATCAGTTCATTTTCAGTAAACCACAATGGGTGACAGAACCATCACTGCAGATACCAGCAATGTTGCAAAGGCTGTGAGCAATGATGTTAATCACCCTTATCACCTCAAATTCTGATTCACCTGGTGTGACTCTAGTCAATACTGTATTTGATGGAAGAGGATACCCAGGATGGAGAAGATCTATTCTCTTGTCCTTGTCAGCCAAGAAGAAGCTTGGTTTCATCAATGGAGCTTGTCAATCTCCAGAACATGAACAATGGAGTTGTGTGAATGACATGGTCATCTCTTGGATCCTTAATGGTCTCTCGAAGGACAATACAGAGAGTGTGATTTATTCCAAAACTACAAAAGAGCTTTGGGGTAGCCTAGAGCAGAGATTTGAGAGATCAAATGGAGCTAAGCTTTATCATCTGCAGAAGGAATTATTAGGATTAGTACTGGGAAACAATGATATTGCACGATATTTCACTTAGCTCAAATATTTATGGGATGAATTAGATGCTTTGAATGTTATCATATGTTGTTCTTGTGTTTGTGTTTGTGAAGGAAAGGCAAAATTAACTAAGTCACTAGAGGATCAGAGATTGATCCAATTTCTAATAGGATTAAAGGACATCTATGCACATGCAAGAGGAAACATCCTCATGATGAATCCTTTGCCTAGCATGGATGTTTCTTATTCACTTCTCTTACAAGATGAAAATCAACGAGAAGTTTATGCAAATGCACATTTTAACTCTCAATCAGTATCATTCATGGAAGCTGGAGAGGACATGCAGCCTAATGCACAGCTTCTAGTTGATTTTGCAGCTTTCATGATCACAAGACAAGGGAAAAATTATCAGAAAGTCAGAAATCAGACACAAAAGGAGCAGCCATGGAAACCAAATTCAAAAACTCAGGACAATGGTTTGTTAAGCCTCAACAAAGGTTCAAAGGGAAGAAGAAGTACAATCCAAATGTGTCTTGCACTTATGTGGAAAAACAGGACATACACAAGAAGATTCCTATAGAATTATTGGATTTTCAGATGATTTTGAGTTCATAAATCACAAGGGTATCAGAATCAGATTAAGGGAAATGCAGTGGTGACACATGAGGAACATGAAAATTACAGCAAGGCAAAGGAACTGAACTCAATAGCAAATAATTTTAGGACAAGTCAAACTACAGACAAAGAAAACAGGTTAGCAGTAAAATAAAATGCAACNNCGGATTCTAAAACAAAAGATGAACCCTTGGATCATCACATTCTCCACCTCTAAAACAACCGTCCCTCCTCGAACGGACATAGAAAAATACCTGAGTCGGTGAAAAGATGGGGATATCGGCTCCACACAACGGACTCGGACTCCCAGGTAGCTGCCTATATAGGCTGACCTCTCCACTGAACACGAACCGAAGGATAACTCTTCGATCCCAACTGACGAACCTGCCGGTCTAGGATAGCTACCGGCTCCTCCTCATAGGTCAAATCTCTATCCAACTAGACAATGTTGAAGTCTAACACGTGGGATGGATCGCCGTGATACTTCCGAAGCATGGACATATGAAACACTGGATGCACAGCTGATAAATCTGGCGGTAACGCAAGTCTGTAAGCCACCTCTCCCACTCAATCAAGGATCTCAAAAGGTCCAATGAACCTAGGGCTTAGCTTGCCCTTCTTTCCAAATCTCATCACGCCCTTCACGGGCGACACTAGAAGCAACACTCGCTCCCCGATCATGAATGCCACATCACGAACCTTACGGTCGGCATAACTCTTTTGCCAGGACTGAGCTGTACGAAGCCTATCCTAAATGATCTTAACCTTGTCCAAGGCATCATGTACCATATCTTTACCTAAC
>NW_017685442.1:4426-6825 GCF_001879085.1 Nicotiana attenuata | reverse complement strand
TCTCCCCCATGGCCTTTCATGAAGTGGGGAATGGACATAGTGGGCCCGCTTCCTCGAGCTCCAGGTAAGGCTCAATTTATTCTTTTGGTTACTGGCTATTTCTCCAAATGGGTTGAAGCGCAGGCTTACGAAAAGGTTCGAGAGAAAGAAGTAATCGACTTCCTTTGGGACCACGTCGTGTGTCGGTTCGGGATGCCTTCCGAAGTAGTATGTGACAATGGGAAACAGTTCGTTGGGAGCAAGGTATCAAGATTCTTCGAGGATAACAAGATCAAGAGGGTACTGTCAACCCCGTACCATCCCACCGGAAACGGGCAGGCTGAGTCAACCAACAAGACCATCGTTCAGAACCTAAAGAAAAGGTTACAAGACGCAAAAGGAAAATGGAGAGAAATGCTGCCCGAAATCCTGTGGGCCTACCGGACAACCGAAAGGACTAGTACCGGTGCCACTCCTTTCTCTTTGGTTTACGGAGCCGAGGCCTTGATCCCAGTCGAGGTGGGCGAACCCAGCGCTAGATTCCGGTATGCAACCGAGGTTACCAACCAAGAAGCGATGCTCACCAGCTTGGATCTTTTAGACGGAAGGAGAGAGGCCGCACTAGTTAGGATGGCAGCTCAGAAACAAAAGATCGAAAGATATTATAACCGAAGGGCTCGTCTTCGACACTTCAATATAGGGGACTTGGTACTAAGAAAGGTCACCCTCAACACTCGAGACCCTAACGAAGGGAAATTAGGACCAAACTGGGAAGGCCCTTACACCATTTTGAAGGTAACCGGAAAGGGTTCGTACAAGTTAGGAACGATGGATGGGAAAGAACTACCCAATAACTGGAATATAGGCCACTTGAAGAGATACTACTGCTAAAGGTAAGTCTTCTTTCTTCTTCGCTTCCATAAATTTTTTGAGACTTGTCCGATCCTAACCCGTGCAGGTCGATGATCGGTCGCAAAGATAAGTTCGGACATCGGAGAGACTGAAAGCACGAGCTGCACTCTTTTTTCCTTCGACCGTTTTTGTCCCAACTCGGGTTTTTCGGCAAGGTTTTTAACGAGGCAGCAAGAACATCGTGCTACTACAAAGGTATCCAAGGGTAAATCATTGTATACTAGATCGCCCTCCGAAGAAGGCGCAGGTCAATAAGAATAAATGTAAGGGTCAAACGGCCAGAGCGAGCCGTGCCCAACTAGCCTGACCTAATCCGCCCGGATCAGTATGATGTATTGACTATTACTGCAATAGCAAAGACTATCCGATGCATATTCACATCATAACCTAAAAGATTTTGTTCGACTCTTCGGTATGCTTTCAAGTTCGATTTCATAAGACCTCCTCGAGGCACATTCGAACATAAGACCTCCTCGAGGCATATTCGATCTCATATTCGATCTCACATTCGAACATAAGACCTCCTCGAGGCATATTCGATCTCACATTCGATTACATAAGACCTCCTCGAGGCACATCCGAACATAAGACCTCCTCGAGGCATATTCGATCTCATATTCGATCACATAAGACCTCCTTTATGCTCATAAGACCTCAATGAGGCAACACTTAAACTATATGACCTCAAGAAGGCTAGTCCAAGCTCATAAGACCTTAATAAGGCGACACATAAAACTGTAAGACCGCAGAGGTGAGTTCGAAATTCGTAAGGCCTCGATAAGGCATTATTTTAACCATAAGTCCTCGAGAAGGCGGGTCCAAATTCATAAAATCTCAAAAGAGGTAATACCGGCCTCATCATCGACTTCACTAAATGGTGAAGTATACTCGAATTTGTAAGACCTTAAGAAAAAGGCGTAAAATCGATACAAAACCTGAAGGTCAAATTGTGCCCGAGTTCGAACCCACTCACTCGGGGACTGCTTCGAAGAAACCTAAGGGTTAGACTTCACCCGAGCTCGAATCAACTCACTCGGGGACTGCCTTGAGAAAACCCAAAGGTCGAAGTTCACCTGAATTCGAATACATTCACTCGGATACTATTTTGAAAAATATAAAGGACTACCGTCGTTCCAAAAAGATAAAAGGCAAAGTAATAACAAGATTGAAAAAGGAGCAATAAATGGCAAAGGGCAGTGTTGCATAAAAAAGCTCGCTACCGGAGCAATTACATAAGAGGGGAAAACAAAACAAAGCCTAGCCTATTCCCGGAGTCAATCGGAGCCATCCTCGAATTCTTCGGGGAACGTCGCCCTTCTCGAAGCGTCCTCAGCTTCGGCGGCTTTGGCGACGTCCGATGCAAGATCGAAACCGCGACGTTGGAGTTCGGTAAGAACTTCAAGCCGGGCCTGACACTTCGCATATTCGGCTAACATTCTTGACTGCTGGTTGGCCGCATCAGCATCGGCCCTATATTGGGCCACCATATCGTTGGCAGTCTCCTCGGC
>NW_017685442.1:0-787 GCF_001879085.1 Nicotiana attenuata | reverse complement strand
TGGATCTTTTAGACGGAAGGAGAGAGGCCGCACTAGTTAGGATGGCAGCTCAGAAACAAAAGATCGAAAGATATTATAACCGAAGGGCTCGTCTTCGACACTTCAATATAGGGGACTTGGTACTAAGAAAGGTCACCCTCAACACTCGAGACCCTAACGAAGGGAAATTAGGACCAAACTGGGAAGGCCCTTACAACATTTTGAAGGTAACCGGAAAGGGTTCGTACAAGTTAGGAACGATGGATGGGAAAGAACTACCCAATAACTGGAATATAGGCCACTTGAAGAGATACTACTGCTAAAGGTAAGTCTTCTTTCTTCTTCGCTTCCATAAATTTTTTGAGACTTGTCCGATCCTAACCCGTGCAGGTCGATGATCGGTCGCAAAGATAAGTTCGGACATCGGAGAGACTGAAAGCACGAGCTGCACTCTTTTTTCCTTCGACCGTTTTTGTCCCAACTCGGGTTTTTCGGCAAGGTTTTTAACGAGGCAGCAAGGACATCGTGCTACTACAAAGGTATCCAAGGGTAAATCATTGTATACTAGATCGCCCTCCGAAGAAGGCGCAGGTCAATAAGAATAAATGTAAGGGTCAAACGGCCAGAGCGAGCCGTGCCCAACTAGCCTGACCTAATCCGCCCGGATCAATATGATGTATTGACTATTACTGCAATAGCAAAGACTATCCGATGCATATTCACATCATAACCTAAAAGATTTTGTTCGACTCTTCGGTATGCTTTCAAGTTCGATTTCATAAGACCTCTCGAGGCACATTCGAACATA
>NW_017685441.1:6271-6825 GCF_001879085.1 Nicotiana attenuata | reverse complement strand
AAAACACTTAGTTCTTCCTGGATTGAAGAACAAGAAACACCAACAAGAAAATTCGACTCAAACCAGAGTCAATGGAGGCGCATCAACAAAAAAAAAAAAGAAGAATCAAATGCCCCAACGGGAGCCAGAAATCTTCCGCCCCGCTGACCTCGAATAGCTCGAGCGAGGAAAGAAGTGATGCAAAGCGTCCCCCTTCTCCTCCCGAGCGCCGGGAAAAAGAATGGAGCATCCCCCCTCATCCACCAAACTGTATCAGGCTGGAAACCAGCGCAGAGGTGTTTCAAACGAGGAACCGAAAATCGCCTCGGAACAACCTGAGTGCCACGGTCAAGCGAACAAACATAGCACGGGTACAACATACAACCACATGCCAAAAGGAAGCCAACACATAACGCCCGAGGCGTTGAACCATCGATGTAAAACATGGGACTCAGGCTAAGTGCCTTCGCCATCAAAACTCGACAGTTCGACCTCGCTCGAACTGGGACTCAGGTTGTGCCTTCGCCATCAAAATTTGACAGTTCGACCTCGCTCGAACTGGGACTCAGGCTAAG
>NW_017685441.1:0-4956 GCF_001879085.1 Nicotiana attenuata | reverse complement strand
CAACTTCCCGCTCCATTCGGCGTTCATCTCCGCTGCTCTGGCCTGGCTCTGCTCCATTTCCAACTGCATTGCTCATAACTTGCCCTGCAGGTGCTCGCATTCCGCAGCGACCCCTTTGCCTACCTCGAGCTCCTCGTCCTTGAGGCGGATCTGCTCTTCGAGCTCGCTCTTGCTACGGAGCGCCTGCGTTAGCTCCTGGTCCCTCTTCTTCTACTCCTCGCCCAAAGCCTGGTTGCGGGGATCAGTCCTTAACGGTTCGTGCAACTCACGGCACCAATCGCGATAGCGACGGTATTTCTCCAGCATCTGCAAGAAGATCCTCGACCGGACATTGGCCCTGCGAATATTTTCTACCTCCAACATGTACGTCTGCAAAACAAGAAAGCAGTTAAACTAATGCTCATTCTGCAACAAAGGAGAAACAAATCGAAATCAAATATAACATACCCGTAAGCCCATCACAACTACTTCGTCCATCACTTAGACATCCGAAACATTCCTCCAGGGACTCGTTCTCGGCCTCCGAACACAACAAGCTGAATTGTGGTACAAAGTTGCCTCCTTGTGTCAACAGGTTCACATCGGAGGGGATCTCAATGAGACGGGCCGACCCCTCCGCATTGACCACCGAGCGAGTAATGCCCTCCTCGAACATCCGGACTTCATCAGGGTCCAAGTCAGACTCGGACTCGTATTCGTCGATCACTACTCCCTTTCCCCTCTCCGCTGCTGATGGTGTGGCGCGACCTGCCGAGGATGGTAACGGCGCACTCGAGGTCACGACGGCAGCATCAGGGGCCCGATTCTACGCCACAACGAGAGGTCCTGCGTCATAAACAGTGGGAACTCTTGATTGGGTCGCTACACCAGCGGAATTCTCCTGGCTCTGACTGGTGGGAACCGCCCCGACCACCCGCTCCCCCTCAGCGTTAGACGTCGCAACAACACCTTTCTCTGGGTTTTCTGGGGGTGAATCCAAGTTGATCACCGCCGGGGGAACCATCTTAAACCCTACCCTCCACCTCTTTGCTGGCCCTTCTTCCTCCCCAGCTGATGGTTAGTCGTTCTGAGGATGGACAGTACCAGACTGACCCTCCTCCGGAGATATAGTCCGGGTCGGAGCGGCCAAAGCCACAGATTCTACCGACGCCTCCCTCGACGGACGAGCGGCAGGTACTGCACTGATACGAGCGGACGCGGACGGCCGACGGAAGGCTAACTGAGGAGCCCTGACTCTGCGAACCCTCCCTGGCCACGGCAAACAATACTCGAAAGGTAAGATCGAAACGAAAGAGAACGGGTAAAAAATAAGGGCGCTATCTCACCTGTGAGGGGCCTACGTCTGAATCTCATATGAAACGTTGACCATGTGCGAACTCCCGCCGTATGAGGAAGAATGGCTTCGACCCATTCTCGGATCCCCTCCAGAGGAGGCGGGGGTAACTTCTCGGCTGCAAAGCATCGAAATAGATCAATATTTACATGAGATATAAAGAAAACGAGGCCAAAATGGGTACTTTACTAGTCAAGGACGAAGACTTACGGGCAAAATTCCACACTTCTGGAAACCCAGTTGGATCCGCTACAAGATGCTCGGTCCGCACATAGAAAAAGTTATCGAAAAACGGCGATTGGTCCTGTCATCCATCTTGACCACTAAACCTTTCGACCCTCGGGGACGCGCATGGATCATAGTGCCGCGAATCTTTTGGGGAGCAAACAGGCTGAGCACGTGTCTCAGAGTGACCTCCCGACCGGCTAGCTCTGCGTACTTGATAAACATGAGGAACAACTTGTACAGGTAAGGAGAGAGTTGGGCAGGACACACCTCATAATAGTGGCAGAAGTCGACCACCAACATTGGAAGCGGAAGTGTGTACCCCACTAGGAAGGGGTAAGCATAGAATGAGCAGAACCCGGGACGGTCGATCTGGACCCTATCTTCTCTCTTCGCCGGCATCATCTCGACATAACCAGGAATACCCCATCGTGCCCTTAAATCTGCTATTCCGATCTCCCCTATAAGAGGAGGAATATTTACCTGCTCCGCACCACCATCGGCGCTAAAATCCACCACTGCCTTCCCCGGGCGGGATAAAATTTCCTCTACCGAAGGAACATCTTTGCACTCCATCGGGTCTACATCTCCGTCTGCCGGAGCAGGGTCCCCGGCCGCCGGAAGTTTATCGTGAGAAGAAGTTCCTGTCATCTTTAACTCACAAAAAGAGGAGGGAGGAACTTTGAGGAAGAAGCGAGAAAGCTCATGATTGTCGCGAGCGAAGGAGTCAAGAAGAACTCAGACTAATAGAAAGGGAGATATTCTGGGAATTCTCTCGAAGATGAGCAATAAAGTGTGAGAAACGAGTGACAAATCCCTTCAATTTATAAGACACAAATTCTCTAGGGCACAAAAACCAACAGTCGCCGCCAGAACCTGGCCGGGCATGAAACGATTCAGCTCCTTGGGAACGTGCGCCGCTGTGACCGCTGATACAAAGCTACGTTTCGTTCATCAACCGGCTCTCGAAACCATCGTGACGGCATAAGAAGTATTAAAAAGACGCCTCTGGGCAGTTTCGAAATTTATAACGCGACCAAAGAAAAACACGCGGATCTGACTCCCTCCACAATTACGTCACAAACATTATCCGTCCGCCGAGGTCGGTAAGATACGACCCCGACGAACGGAGGGACTAACTGTATTGGTCAGAATCCGACCACACGACCATAGCAGCAAGGACCCCGTCCCGACCACCCCGCAGCAGCAGTCTACGAACTCGACTTCGCCTAATTGCTGCTATTTATGACATGAGTGTCGAGGTCGAGGCCTCCCCATAAGGAGAGGTCATCTCCCCGACCCGGCCCGAACAAAATATGATAAGCATGAGGAGTTTTGGGCTATAAATAGAAGGCAGAAGAATCCCTTAGGGGGGGGGGGGGGGGGGGGGACAGAAGGAGAGAAAGGGAAGAAACAATCTTAGAGAGAGAGAGAGATTCCACCTCCAAGGAGGAAGAGAGAATTTGATTGTAGTCTCCTGAACCTCTTCAAGGAGAGGCAGGCCGAATTTCTATAATCGATAAAAACCTTCCAGGTGTCATTTTAATTGATTCTTCTATCTTTATGATTATGTTCTTTGATCCAGTATTAATTAATGTTGATTACGATTTACCCCTTCATCTACCTTGGTTGATTTGCTTAGAAAGTATTAAACAACTTTTGAATCAAACAAACGTCTAGGTAAAATCTACTAGGTTCACGTGAATTAATAGCCGCCCCTGCTTCCCAACCCCACAGTAATTGATGATAATAATGTGAAATAGAACCTTGTCGTATAAGGTACGACCAATGATGCTTTAGTAAAGTGATGAAGTTGGCCAGATTTCTAGTCAATCGGATACTACTCAAAATAGAACTTGGTTTTTACTCTAGGAATCCTTTTGTTTGTTAAATACTACAGAGAAAGCGGATAATCATAAAATAATGATAAAGTGGGTGGTGTGGGGGGGGGGGGGGGGTCGACAGGGAGAGAATATGATAAATTACTTCTACCCTTGATACTTGATAATAGAAAATGTGAGAAGATGAGATTTACATTCACCTATATATGTTCTTCTGAGAGGAATATTGTGACCCAAAGCACGTAATATGTTTAATTACTTTTTCAACAAAAGTTAAAGACGACTGCATGAGATCTATTTTAGTTGTTAAATGATCCATGGTGGTAAAATATAGACCAAATTACAGAATAATGCACTCCATAAGTTGACCTTGCATTATTTTAGCCCAGTTACAAGTTTGCAAATATGTAGCCAAATATCAATAAGAGCTTTTCTTTTCCCATTCTCTACAACCTCATTTATTCCTACCTACCCATATTGTAGCTCTCTCCTCATTTTTCACCCATAAATATTTAATTTAATTAATGAAAAAGAATCATATGCAAACAAAACTGAAAACAAAAATAAGTTCCTCATTCAGTCAACCCTCATTCGTGCCTTCTTCCATAACCAATACTTCTCTGAATTATTTTTTTTTTATTTTGTATATCTTCAGGTTTATACATACCTATCACAACTGCAAAACGCAAAAACAGACGCGAGAAACCTAAAATCTCATCTCCTTTAATGCTAATCTTTTTAAATTTCGATTATGATTTTGTGAGAAATTTGGAGTGGGTATTGTTTGAACTTATTAGAAATATTCTAAGTAGGTTGTATACAAAGTTTGAAGCTGTTTGCTGGAGATTTGGACTAGTTTTATACAAGAATTGCAAGTGAAAATCGTATAAAAATTTCGTTAGCGATACTTATACACTTTTATACAATATTATACACTTTTATACAAAGAGGTACATTATGTATATAGTTGTATAAAAGTGTATAAAGATGTATAGTCACAGAGTGAAAATATTCTTGATACACTATGTATATAGGTGTATAAGAAGAATGAGAAGAAGAAGAAGAAGAAAATGCGAGAAATTCACCAAATACCTGTAAATAATGTATCAACCTTGTATATAATAGTGTATAAATTGTGTTTATACACTATTATATACTATTTATACAGTATTATACATTATTATACAAATGAATCCTATCAATGGAGCTTCACGTGTTCTTCTTTTTCCTTGGGCATCCTCTGAAATTTAACTCAAATATAGCCTAAATATACTCCAAATCACTTGAAATTTACGTTTTGAACTCATCTGGATGATTCCAATCAATTGAGACAACACCCATTCCAAACAACTAACAAATCGAAAAACTCAATTTCTGAAATCGAATCTTCGAACCACCTGTAATGGTGAATTTTATTTTTCAAATCCTTAATTAACCATTGGAATCCGGAAAAGAATTGAAGGAGAATAACAATAGTAGAGAAATTTTGTGGTGCAAAGGCTGACTTGGGAAAGAGAAGAAGAATGAAGAAAAAAGGGAAATGAAGAAGAAAGGGGA
>NW_017685440.1:6342-6826 GCF_001879085.1 Nicotiana attenuata | reverse complement strand
CTCCCATCACTTGGGGTCAGTTCGTACAGTTGTTCCTGGACATGTATATTCCGCCCTCTGAGAGGGAAGAGCTGCGGTATCAGTTTGAGCACCTTGAGCAGGGTCATATGTCTGTGACCGACTACGAGGCGAGGTTTTCTGAGTTATCTCGCCATGCACTTATGATACTCCCTACAGATGCAGAGAGAAAGCGGAGGTTTGTCGCCGGATTGCAGCCCAGTATTCGATCAGGTATGGCCCGAGAGGTGGAGATGGGTACAGAGTACCAGCTTGTGGTCGAGATTGCTCGCCGGATTGAGGGATATCGTTAGAGGGGTAGGGAGCAGATTCAGCAGGACAAGAGAGCCAGATTCTTTGGAGAGTTCAGTCGCACAGGTTCAACAGTAAGTATGCCCTTGCTAAATGTCCTCCTTCTCTTACCCTCAGCGTTCTGGTCAATCTGTGACTCTCTTCCTCATTTTTCCTCTAATTCCATCAACTGTAC
>NW_017685440.1:0-5094 GCF_001879085.1 Nicotiana attenuata | reverse complement strand
GTTACAGATGTACGGGGTCGAGTAGTTTCTTGGTCCTCCGCCGGTACTTCTGGATTCAAAGGTACGAGCCGTTTGCTGTTGATAGACAGGACCGCCAGTTGAGGTCCAAGAGGATTTCTGCAGTAAGAGTCCAGTGGAGGGGCCAACCGGTCGAGGAGGCGACCTGGGAGTCCGAGGAGGACATGCGGAGCCGATATCCCCACTTATTCAGCAGTCCAGGTACTTTTCTATGTCCGTTCGAGGACGAACGTTTGTTTAAGAGGTGGAGAATGTAACGACCCGACTGGTCGTTTTGCATTTCCAAACCCCGTTCCCTTAAATAATACTTTCCGCACTTGCTTTAGCTAATTTATGACTTGCGGGGACGGGTGGTTCGGAAGTTAGAAGAGTTTTGAGCAAGAATAAGCCTAGTTGTTTCTTTAAGTTTCTTTAAAAAGGCCAAGTTTGACTTCGGTCAACATTTTGGGGAAACAGACCCGGAATCGTGATTTGGCAATTTCTGAGGGTCCGCGGGAAAATATGGGACCTGGGCATATGCCCGGAATCGAATTCCGAGGTCCCTAGCCCGAGTAATGAATTTTTTCGTGAAATTGTTAAGTTAAAGTTTCAAAGATTTAAATAAACTAAGAAATCATTGTTTTCATAGGTATCGGGTTCGGATTTCAATTCCGAAACTTGGTACAAGTCCGAAATATCAGTTAAGACCTACCCGTAAATTGGGTGTCCATCCGAGTAGTTTAAGGGCGTTTTGACCCGTTGAAGGAGAATTAAGAACTTGAAGTTCAATGAATTGATTCATTTGGTTTTGGGGGTTGATTCCTCGATTTAGCGTTGTTTTGAGTGTTTCGAGGGTTCGAGTAGGTCCGCCTCATGATTTCAGACTTGTCGGTATGTTCGGGCGGGCTTGGGAGCCCCGAGCGTCAAATGGTCGAGGTTCGAGTGAAGTTGAAAACTTAGGAAAAAGCCTCATCTGCTGCTTCTGTCATAACCGCTTCTGCGGCTCTTGGACCGCAGAAGCGAGACCGCAGAAACGGTCGTTTATCGCAGAAGCGGAAGGGGCCAGGCCCAGGGGAAACCGCAGGAGCGGACCCCTGACCGCAGAAGCGGTCCATCCGCCCAGGCCCAGAACCGCAGAAGCGGTGGCCTTTCCGCTTAAGCGGCCTCGCAGAAGCGAGGTTTAGACAGCAAAAGCGGCCCAGTCCCCCTTGGCCTTTTCCGCACAAGCGGCTCACTTCCGCAGAAGCGGAACCCGCGGAAGCGGGATTCCTTCCGCAGAAGCGGAAATCACTGGGGGCAGAAGGGTTCATTAATACGAACCCAAACTCATTTCTCTCATTTCTCACTACACACTTGGGCGATTTTGGGGGTTTCAAAGAGAGAGTTTCCACATATCATTGCAAGGTAAGTAATTCCCACCCACTTTTAGTTCAAATACATAAACATTAGGTAGATTTAACACTAAAATTAGGTAAGAATCAAGAGATTAGAATTAGACCTAGGGTTTAAACAAAACTAAGATTTAATCCTATAATTTACCATGAAATGAACTAGAAACCACATATTTGTGATCCTTAGGTGATAGAGAACAACTTCCTTCGAAAAATATTAGAATCCGGGTATGTGGTCCTGGGGTCGGAAATTAGGAAAACTTGTATTTATGGTTAGGAAATTGCTTAAACAATTAGAATTTAACCTTGTAAGCTCTTATTGACTAGTTCTTGCTTATTTTAATTAGTTGGTGCTCGTTTGGCTACGAATTGAGGGTTTGGGCCTATTCTTGATATCGGAAGTGCGCTTCGGTGCGAGGTGAGTCTCATTTCTAACCTCGTAAGAGGGAATTGTCCCCTTAGGATTAATATTTGAGTGTTTGCTGCTAAATGCGGGGACTACGTGTAGCTACTACTATGATAAATGTCCGGGTAGCTTAGGGCCTACAACATGCCTATTAAATATATCTCTTATGTTAAATCGTTGTTATGAACACCTAGCGTGTACTAGAGACTTAAAAGGGGATAGGAGCATACCTGTATAGTTAATTAAGTTTGATTTGGTATTCTTGACCATTTATGTGCCATGTGTGTGAACTTGATATTTCATCCTTATTTGTGGATCGGGCCGATCGCCTCGGTATGAATAGATGCATCTATAGGCGCGCCGTCGACCCTCGGCAAGTGCACAGTTTATTTCTGTTGGATCGGGTCGTCACCTCGGTATTATGTGCGCATGTTAATTGTGGAAAAGCCAATACATGCCTTATTTTGCCATTATATCACATGATAAATTATAAACTTGATGCTGTAAAGTTCCTGACTTATGCCACTTGCCATAAACTGTTGATACTTGTAAATCCCATGATTTGAATACATCATACTTATATACATGTATATTAATTGACCTTAGTAAGTATCGAGTCGACCTCTCGTCTCTATTTCTTCGAGATTAGACGGGATACTTACTGGGTACATATTGTTTATGTACTCATGCTACACTTCTGTACTTAAATGTACAGGATTTGAGGCAGGTGGATCCGGACATCACTCTGGTGCATATCAGTGAGCGCATCTGGGACTTCTACGGTGAGCTGCACTCCCTTCTTGTCGATCCGCAGCCGAAGAAGTCTTCCTTGTATTTCTTTTTGTTGTTGTTGTTTCTGTCTATCCTGATTCAGACAGTAGGATAGGGCATTATTCATTTTGTATATATTCTACTAGTTGCCCGTAGCTTGTGACACCAGGTTCTGGCACACACAGTAGTAGACGTCATTTTGGATTGTATAACTGTTTTTACATTTTATTGATCTTTACTAGTTTATGACTTTATTTGGGGGAAAAATCTATTATAATGGTTTTCTTATGGTAAGGGTAAAATGAGAATTTAATTATACTTCCGCGTTGGCTGGCCTGACAAATGGTGTCGGGCGCCATCATGACCTATTATGGAAAATGGGTCGTGACAACATGGTATCAGAGCACTAGGTTCACGTAGGTCTCACAAGTTACAGGCAAGCCTAATAGAGTCTTGTAGATCGGTACGGAGACGTTTGTATTTATCTTCGAGGGACTATAGGGTGTTAGAAAAGACTACTCTTTATTCATTTTCCATCGTGCAGTGGTCAGTATACTAAGTTTCCTCTTCTATTCTATCACAGATGGTGAGGACTCGTGCCGCCGACGTTCCGGACCCGGGAGGAGCTGCTCCCCCCGTTGCTAGAGGCCGAGGTAGAGGCCGGGGGAGGGCACCGGCCCGCAGTAGGGGACGAGGGCGACCCAGAGCTATTCCAGATGCACCACCAGCAGACCCTGCGAGGGATCCCACTACTGAGGAGCAGGGCGAGGCGCCCGTAGCTGTGCCTACTCCGGCGGATTTCATGGCTGCGCCGGGATTTCAGGAGGTCATGGGTCGTATGCTCCGGTTCATGGACACCATGACTCAGGCTGGTTTATTTTCAGCAGACCCAGCTGCTTCGCAGGTAGGAAGGGGAGCACAGACCCCTACTGCTCAGGCTCCAGGTCATGCAACCGCAGTATATCAGACTCCGGGTGTACTACCCGCAGAGAGGGTTCCGCCAGTTATGACAGAGGTACCCCAGCCTAGGCCAGCTGTGGAGTTCGATCCGCAGAAGTTACTAGACAGATGGACCAGACTTCACCCTCCAGTCTTCGGAGGTGAGCGTCATGAGGACGCTCAGGATTTCATCGGCAGGTGCAGAGACAAACTGCACGCTATGAGGATATTGGATTCGCATGGAGTCGACTTCACTACTTTTTAGCTTGAGGGCAGGGCCCGTAGATGGTGGCAGTCCTATGTTCTTGGTAGGCCCGTCGGTTCTCCTCCCATCACTTGGGGTCAGTTCGTACAGTTGTTCCTGGACATGTATATTCCGCCCTCTGAGAGGGAAGAGCTGCGGTATCAGTTTGAGCACCTTGAGCAGGGTCAGATGTTTGTGACCGACTATGAGGCGAGGTTTTCTAAGTTATCTCGCCATGCACTTATGATACTCCCTACAGATGCAGAGAGAGTGCGGAGGTTTGTCGCCGGATTGCAGCCCAATATTTGATCGGGTATGGCCCGAGAGGTGGAGATGGGTATAGAGTACCAGCTTGTGGTCGAGATTGCTCGCCGGATTGAGGGATATCGTCAGAGGGGTAGGGAGCAGATACAGCAGGACAAGAGAGCCAGATTCTTTGGAGAGTTCAGAGGTGCCCCAGCTAGGGGCAGAGGTCAGTATGGGAGGGGTCAGCCCAGTAGGCCCCCATCTTCAGCATCACCACCTCCCACCCGAGGTGCTCCAGCACGCCCCTATTTCAGTGCCATGCCAGAGAGTTCCTACAGCCCGCCAGCTATTCAGGGTTCTTCCAGTGGGTATTCAGGTCCTCAGAGTTCTTCTGGTCCCTACTTCAGCGCTATGCAGGAGACTTCATATCGCCCACCGGCTATCCAGGCTCCTCCCACAGGGTCTACGAGTCATCAGGGACAGTCATCAGGGCAGCAGGTTACCGCACCACGTTGTTTTGAGTGCGGTGACCCAGGCCACATGAGGAGATACTGCCCCAGGCTTAGGGGCAAGGCAGTACAGCAGGGGCAGCAGCCCATGACTCCAGCACCAGCGGCCCAGCCACCTAGAGGTGGAGGGCAGAGTGGTAGAGGCCGATCCAGAGGTGGAGGCCAGACAGGGAGAGGTCAGCCAGCTACTCCTCAATCAGGTGGAGGCCAGACGGCCGGTGCTCCAGCTAGATTCTATGCCCTTCCAGCCAGGCCGGATGCATTTCCCTCAGATGCCGTCATCACAGGTATTATCTCCGTCAGCGGTAGAGATGCATCGGTATTATTTGATCCAGGGTCCACTTATTCTTATGTATCATCTCTGTTTGCTCGTTTCCTGGCTAGTTATCCTGGGCCTTTGGGTGCTCCTGTTTATGTGTCCACTCCTGTGGGTGATTCTGCGGTGGTGAACCGGGTCTACCGGTCTTGTGTGGTTACTTTCTGTGGTCTTGAGACTAGAGCAGATCTTCTGCTGCTCGATATGATCGATTTTGAGGTTATTCTGGGCATGGATTGGTTATCTCCATATCACGCCGTTCTAGCTTGCCATGC
>NW_017685439.1:0-6826 GCF_001879085.1 Nicotiana attenuata | reverse complement strand
CTTTTGTGCTCCACACTTCATATATCACAGATATGGCCACATTGGGGGATTCAACAACCCGGAAACCAAGATATGTAGCAAAGGAAACCGCCAAAAATGGGAGGAGCATAGACGTTTCGCTTTTATGGTGGTTTTTCGGGGGCTTGTGGTATTTCCAAGGAAAGACGAAAACATTGACATAAAAATAGCCGGGGTCGTCAGCACTCTAATGACTCAAGCCAAAAGCACTCTTGCGCCTATGATATTAGCCGAAATCTTCCGCGCTCTTACAGCCTGCAAAGCCGGGGGAGACTTTTTCGAGGGGTGCAATCTACTGCTGCAAATGTGGATGACCGAGCACCTGTGCCATCGTCCTCAGTTCTTGAGCTATGGGTCTCCAGAGAAAACATGCATAGAAGAGTTTTATACGAGGATTAAAGGGGTCAATTTGCCTGAAGGATTCACGGGCTGGACAACATACTTTCGGTCCCTCACTGCTAGTCAAATAGAGTGGACACTTGGACGGTTGCCTGCTGATGAAATCATATATATGCCAGCAGCAAGGCCGCATTTCCTCTTGATGGGTCTTAAGAGCATTCAGCCTTATGCCCCGTATCGAAGTTTTAAGGTAACTCGGGAGGTGCCAAATAGTGCCAAAAGACGGCGATCTTAGTGCTCAGGTAGTTGAGATTAGCCCTGACGGACAGTTTCCTGAAGCAAAAGTCCGCCAGATCTGGAACGAATGTCAATACTTAAAAGCGGATACTTGCGTGCAGGATCGGGCCAAAGGCGAAGTGTCGCCAGGATACCTTGCTTGGTATAGGAGAGAATATGAGCACGAGAGGCTAGCTAAAAGACCTTACATCCGGGAGTTTGCCAAATCATCGCAAGAACAGTGGGCCCGGTTAGCCAAAGAAAATGAATACAGAGCCAAAATAGGAGAATTAGAAAAGCGGGTCCAAGGCCTTACGTTTGAAAACAGCGTGCAAGCCGCAGCTGACGAAGGTGAGAAAAAGAAGTTGGCCCAAGGAAATGAGGCCTTCCGAGCCCAAATCCAAAAGATGAAGATAGCGGCTGAAAATCCTGTTAGGAGCGCCAAAGACGCAAAGCTCATAGAAAATCTAAGGCAAAAAGTAAATGACTACAGTTTTGATCTCAACAAAGCAGAAAAGGAATTAGCCGGGGTTTGAAAACAATTGGCTAAAAACGCAGAAGAACGAGCCCCCATGGTTAAGCAGTTGAGAGAAGAATACGATAATGAGGTCACGGGATTGAAGAAAAAGGTCATTGCCGCAGAAAACAAAATGAACAAACAGGCAAAAGAATTCAAGGTTGAAAGAGAGCACTGCTACACGGTGTTGGCACAATTAGAAATGGACCTGCAACAACTCCAGGAACAAAATCAGCAGACTTTGGAGGCCAGGGCCCAACAGATAGGGCGGTTGCTTCAGGAAAAGGGTATAATCAGAGAGAGAATCCTAGCTATTGCTCACTACATTACCAGGAAATGCCAAGTGTGCGAGAACATGACTCGTACCACCTTCTTGCATCAGTGATGATATTTGTGAAGCAGATAATGAGTGACCTAGACAGACTTCAAGGGGAACTTGCGTATAGGCCCACGGCGAGACCGAACGATGTCTCGCAGGCACCAGGAGCTTTAATGTATTCATGATTGTCCTTTGACTCTGTATTTCTTTTTCCACTAGAGTTAGTCATTCGAGTCTGTATTTCCTTTTCTGCTAGAGTTTGTCATTTGAGTCTGTATTTCCTTTTCTACTAGAGTCTGTCAGTTGTCTGAGTCTGTATGTCCTTTCCGTTAAAAGTCAGTCAGTTGATTGAGTCTGTATTTTCGTTTAAAATAGACTAGGGTCTATAGTTCTTTTCTGCATTAGAGTCTATTAGTTGTTTTAATCTGTCAGTTTTGAGTCTTTGTAATAGACGTATTTGCTATCAACAAAATTGAAAATCCCAAAAACATTTTGCTTCTACTTTACATTTATTCTTCACGAACTACGCTCGGTCTGATTCATGCGGGGTCATGATATGTAGTCAATCTACATAGGATTCGACCGTAACCAAATAAAAATAGAAAAACAAGAGAGAAAATGCGAAAAGAAGGAGCGGCAAGAAACAATGGAAAAACAAAAAAGAAGTGGCACATAGAAATAAGGAAAAGCCGGGATGACGCATGCAACCAAGCTAAGGCATAATAGAACTTGTTAACTACTTAGGTACATTCATTCCCAAATGTGTGGTTATCTATCTGTTAATGCTCTAACCGCTAACAAAGTTGTTATTGATGAGTCCAGGCAAGTGGTTAAGTTGACTGGCATTCTGGCAACCCATCCCTACAACACCCGGTCTAAGGATAAGTCAAACATGGTCAACCAGGAATTAGACGCAAGCATTGTCGACCCGTCTAGGGAGGAGGAAGTAGTGGACGTTAATGCAATGAAGGAGGAAATGTATAAATTGAAGCAACAAATGGCCGAGATGTACCAGGCCTGGTCAAAGGGACATCCACCACCAGCCTTTCCTGCTAACCCCGCTTTCATCCCACCACTAGCTCGGCCTCAAGATCCTCCCATAGTGAACTCATCTCCGGCTTTCCCTACTTACCAGCAGTACTACGGAACCACCTCTCAAACACCACACCTCCACCACCCAAACAAATCCCATGCCCTCCACCACCAACTACTCCTGTGTTTGTAGCTCCCCCACCTGTCGCATTACATAGGTCCTCTAGAGAACCTTTATTCCAAACCCATGATAACCAGTACTACCCGCCCGAAACCACCTTCAAACTACCAGAACCATGCTCTTACACTCCCCGTCTTGATCTCTCAGCTGAAGAAGAAAAGCCTCCCAAAAACCCTAAGCAAGAGGAAATGATACGGAAGGTTAAGAGCTTAGAGCAGTCATTTAGAAATATGCAGGGTCTCGGAGGTCAAGTGAGTGTGGCCTACAAGGACCTGTGCGTGTTTCCCGATGTCCAGTTGCCAGCAGGATTCAAGTTACCCAAGTTTGACTTATATGATGGACATGGTGATCCGGTGGCCCATTTAAGGGGGTTCTGCAGCAAAATGAGAGGAGCTAGGGGAAGGGACGAGTTATTGATGGCTTACTTCAGTCAAAGTCTAAGTGGAGCAGCCTTGGAGTGGTACACACGCCAGGATCATGCTCGTTGGTACACTTGGAACGATTTGGCCCAAGCATTTGCATGTCATTTTCAGTATAATCTCGAAATTGTCCCGGACCGTCTGTCACTGACTAAAATTGAGAAGAAGCCCGGAGAAAGCTTCAGAGAGTACGGTTTCCGATGGAGAGAGCAGGCGGCAAGAGTCGATCCTCCAATGAAAGAGAGCGAGATGGTTGATTATTTCCTACAGGCTTTGGAACCCACCTATTATGGTCACTTGGTGTCAGCAGTGGGAAAAACTTTGAAGGTAGTGAAAATGGGAAGTATGGTGGAAGAGGGGCTTAAATCCAACAAGATTATGAGCTATTCGGCAATCAAAGCAACTACCCAGGCTATTCAGAGCAACACTGGAGGGGTATTGGGAAAGAAAAAGAAAGAAGATGTTGCAGTAGTGGAATCGAGAGCTTGGTCCAGGGGTCCATCACCATATTATCACCAACCTCGACCTCATCCCCAAACCTACCCACACACCCCATATGGCCCACCGCAACACTACTACCCACCTCCTGTCCCCCATTTCTCTGTCCACCATGCCCAAACATACCCCCAACCTCCTACCCATGCTCAATGGCGCGCACCCACCCCACAAAATACTTACCCAGCTCAAAGCACCTACCCACCCCCGAGAGCCAACAGAAACCCCACTGGAACCGGTTTTCGACCTAACCCTGCATCTAAGAATGATAGGCTGCAGAAGAAGAAGACTTTCACTCCGTTGGGTGAATCTTACACTGACTTATACCACAGATTGAGATAGTTGGGCATGTTGAGTCCGATTGAACCCAAATTGCCAAATCCTCCCCCAAGGAATCTGGACCACTCGGTGAGTTGCGAGTATTGCTCAGGTGCTCCGGGACATGACACAGAAAAATGCTGGCATTTGAAAACGGCCATCCAGGAGCTCATTGACACCTGCCGAATTGAAGTGCAAGCCCCAGAGACGCCTAACATCACTCAGAATCCATTGCCAACCCATCACGAGACCCATATGATTGAGCTAGTACAAAAGGGAGAGCATAAGAAGCCTTCACAAACCGTAATGATGATCAGGGCTAGTGAGGATAGATCAAATGAGAAACCAACAAGGGGAGAGCATCGATCAAGGTAGAAGAGACAGTTAGCAAACCAGTTGTGGTGGTAAAGAAGGAGCCTTTGAGCAGTGTTGCAGTAAAACAAGAACCAGCTAAAGTGGTAGTGCCGGGGGCAGCTGTCAAGCCCGTTGTGATTGTAAAAGGGGCTCGCACAGAGCCGGTTATCATCAAGCCAGTGACTCAGTTACCAGTAATCAGTGAAAAGGCCGTCCCATGGAATTACGGCCGAGTGACAGTGACGTATAAGGGGAAGGAAGTTAAGGAAGAAGTTTGTGAAACCCATGGGCTGACTCGCTCAGGAAGATGCTTTGCTCCTGACGAGCTGAGAAAGGCTAAAATCAGCAAAGATAATCCAGTACCAGTAAAGAAAGCTGTAACTGAAGAAGAGGCAGAAGAATTCTTGAAGAAGATGAACGCACAAGATTATTCCATTGTAGAATAGTTGAGAAAGACCCCGGCACAAATCTCATTTCTATCATTACTAATTCACTCAGATGAGCACCGCCAGGCATTGATGAAAATTTTGAATGAAGCCCATGTTCCTGATAAGATTTCTGTGAACCATCTAGAGAAAATAGCAAACAAGATTTTCGAGGTCAACAGGGTCACGTTTTCTGATGATGAGCTGCCTTTGGAAGGCACTGAGCATAATAGAACACTCTACCTCACGGTGAAATGTGAAGACTCGATGGTCACCCGGGTGCTGGTTGATAACGGGTCCAGTGCAAACATCTGCCCTCTTTCCACCCTGGAAAAGTTGAAGGTGGACAGTGAGAGAATCCACAAGAATAGTATTTGCGTGCGAGGATTTGATGGAGGAGGAAAGAACACAGTTGGGGATATAGTGTTGGAACTGATGATAGGTCCGGTTGAATTTACTATGGAGTTCCAGGTGCTTGACGTGGCCGTCTCTTACAATCTCCTGTTAGGCCGACCCTGGATCCATGTAGCAAAAGCAGTGCCATCTACCTTACACCAGATAGTTAAATTTGAGTGGGACAGGCAAGAGATTCTGGTGCATGGGGAAGATAGTTCGTGTACTCTAGGTGGTGCCATTGTGCCTTTCATAGAAGCTGAGGATGACAAAGGTCCGTGGGTTTATCAAGTCTTTGATACGGTATCGGTTGAAAAGATCCCGGAAGGGAAGTGTATTCCTGTGCCAAAGGTAGCTGCTGCATCTGTCATGGTTGCGTCGGAAATGCTGAAGAACAGATTTGTACCCGGAAAGGGCTTGGGTGCTTCTTTACAAGGCATCGTTCAGCCGGTATCCCTTCCTGCAAACCTGGATACTTTTGGTTTAGGCTTCAAGCCCACTGCTGCAGACATAAGGCGAGCTAGAAAAATGAAAAAGAAAGCATGGACCCTTCCAAAACCTATTCCCCGCCTTTCCCGTTCCTTTGTCAGGCCTGGTACTAAGAAGCGCCTAGCAACAGCAATGCCTAGTGGTTTGGTTGATCCCGACAAGGAGCTGATCGAGAGGTTTGAAAAGCTGTTTGATGAGGTGAATGTGTTGGAGGCTGGAGAAGGTACAAGCAAGGCAGATGTTCAGTTCGTGGGGCCCCAGACAAAGCTTAACAATTGGGAAGAAACTCCCCTTCCTTCCCGGAGGGAGTCTTGGTAGTTAGTTTTGATTTCCTTTCAGTTTAATCTGGATTATTTCCAAGGTTGTAATTCGGATGCTATGTTCCGTCCGTTTGGATGAGTTAAACCTTGTTATCTTAAATGTTAATGAAATGNAATTCGAGTGGGACAGGCAAGAGATTGTGGTGCATGGGGAAGATAGTTCGTGTGCTCTGGGTGGTGCCATTGTGCCTTTCATAGAAGCTGAGGACGATAAAGGTCCATGGGTTTATCAAGTCTTTGATACGGTATCGGTTGAAAAGATCCCGGAAGGGGAGTGTATTCTTGTGCCAAAGGTAGCTGCTGCATCCGTCATGGTTGCGTCGGAAATGCTGAAGAACGGATTTATACCTAGAAAAGGCTTGGGTGTTTCTTTACAAGGCATCGTACAGCCGGTATCCCTGCCTGGAAACCTAGATACTTTTGGTTTAGGCTTCAAGCCCACTGCTGCAGACATAAGGCGAGCTAGATAGATGAAAAAGAAAGCATGGACCCTTCCAAAACCTATTCCCCGCCTTTCCCGTTCCTTTGTCAGGCTTGGTACTAAGAAGCGCCTAGCAACAGCAATGCCCAGTTGTGTGATTTGTTTCCTTGTAATGGTTGCACATCATAAATGCTTATTGCATAGTGATATTTGATTTACTTGGTGCTTTCTTTGACCATTAGAGGTTTTATTGATTTTGAAGTGCTGAGATTCGTGTGTCTTGAAGTTGTCATCTGCTGTTGCCAGTGGTTGGATCCATTCTTATGATGTTACATTACAAACATACATTAAATTATAGCTCCACATTACAGTCATGTCCCCGTTTTTGATTGCCAAAAGTTCCATTCAGCTTGGATAGGGACAAAATTTCTGGACAGATTCTGCTTGCCTATATATGATGTAGTTGCTGTCGTGTGCCTCCTGTTGTTTGTGTGTTATCAATTGCTTGGC
>NW_017685438.1:0-6829 GCF_001879085.1 Nicotiana attenuata | reverse complement strand
AGTTTACCCATGGCCTCACGAACTCAAATATATGATTTTTTTTCTAAATTCCATACCCAAAATCGTGGTCAAAATCCAAGAATACTAGTTTTCTAGGTTTTCCCTCAAACCCTCATTTTCTACCAATTTTCATGCTAAAATCCCTAAAAATCAATATATTTAACTCAAGATAGGTGGGGTTAGCTTACCTTGTCGATGATGATGAAACACCCCACTTGAAGCTCTCCAAAATCGCCCATACCAAGAGAAAAATGGGTGAAATGAACTCTACCCCGATTTTTAAATATTCTGCCCAGCCCAGGTCCGCCCTTCTTCGCGTTCGCGACCTTCCGCTCGCGTTCGCGAAGGCCAATCACCCAGCCCTTCGCGTTCGCATACAAGGCCTCGCGTTCGCGTAGGCCAAAGACCCCAGGCCCAGCTTTTTCCTTCTACGCGTTCGCGATCTCCTCCTCGCGTTCGCGTAGCAGCTCAGCCCACCCCTTCGCGTTCGCGACTCCCCCTTCGCGTTCGCGAAGGCCAAAACCAGCAGCCTCCCACTTTCCTCTTCGCGTTCGCGAGACTCCCTCCACGTTCGCGAAGAAGGAAACTAGATACCAGCAACCAGCAGCAGCTTTTTACCCAAATTCGATATGTTAACCACCCGGAATCCACCCGAGGCCCCCGGGACCCCAACCAATCATACTAACTAGTCCCAAAACACATTACGGACTTGCTCGAGGCCTCAAATCACATCAAACAATGCTAGAATCATGAATCCACCTCCAATCCAAGCTTTATGAACTTTAGAACTTCAAACTTCTACTTTCGACGTCTAAACCTATCAAATCACGTCCGATTGACTTCAAATTTTGCACACAAGTCATATTCGACATTACGGACCTACTGCAACTTCCGGAGTCGGATTCCGACCCCAATATCAAAAAGTCCACTTCCGGTCAAACTTCTCAAAAACCTTCAAATTTCTATCTTTAGCCAAATGGCTCCAAAATGACCTACGGACCTCCGAATTCACTTCCGATTGCGCTCCCAACTTCAGAATCAAAATATGGAGCGATTCACAGACTCGAAATCCCAAACGGACATCGATAACACTGAAATGCACTTCAAGCCAAACTTATGAAATTTCTTCAAAAATGCTGACTTCCACAATAGGCGCCAAAACACTCCCGGGTTATCCAAAACCCGAATCGGGCGTACGCCCAAGTCCGAAATCATCATACGAACCTGCTGGAACCTTCAGATCCCGATTCCGTGGCCGTTTACTCAAAAATCCAATCCTAGTTAATTCTTTCAACTTTAAGCTTCCGAAATGAGAATTCTCTTTCCAAATCAACTCCGAACTTCCCGAAATTCAATTCCGACCATGCGTACAAGTCATAATACCTGAAATGAAGCTGGCCATGGCCTCAGACTGCTGAACGACGCGCCAGAGCTCAAAACGACCGGTCGGGTCATTACATTCTCTCCCACTTAAACATATGTTCGTCCTCGAACGTGCTAAGAACTGTGGTGGAGTTGTCCGAAATCACTGTTTAACATGGCGAGCACCTACCCGTGCTACCACAACTCCGCTGAGCACCTAAGCCTGATCACTCTAAAGATATTCTTTTTCACTTAAGCAAATAAGCCTTAGAGCCCAATTCCATCATCCGGAATTCTCTACCAGACCTGTTTCCAACATACGAACACTGTGTCAATCACCACACGATGCACCAGAACATGACTGTACACCTTTGCTGAATTCGTACCTTGCACCGCTTTAGTCACAGGACCACAATAACATTCTCTGATCAATTTAATCGAAATTCCACGGATCTGATACTCCCATTACACCGCATGACATACATAGGTCTTGTTCTAACTCTTACAATACCGACACGATGGATGAGATCTGTATGAATTCATAACCACTGCCGAAACAACAATTCATTGGGTCTACACTCCTAGCAAGAACCCTCACCTCCTTCTGAACCGAATAATGGTCTTGGTTCCTTAATATACTTCATATACTCAGATTGCACTGATCTCGAATTAAATGATCTCGTCTCACCCAGTACGAACTGCTCAGGCAATAAGCCACCCCGGACATAATCAAAAGTCTCATATGATGCCACAAGGTGCCAATAGGCTACCAATTCGAACGCAATACAATGAAAATGAACTCTGGAAAGGAAATCCAATTACCCCGCTCGCGAATCATACATGCAACGCGGTCGACATAATTAAACAAACACCCCGCTCGCGAATCATACATGCGACGCGGGCACACGGCTAACATGAGCTTTCCTCATAAAAATAGGAAACAAAACACATAAAAACAGATACGGGGAACTGTACTCAGCTTCACACTGTTGCGGTGCGCAACCCGATCCGAACAACATAACCATGGCGGCATGCCACCCGATCCACCCATAAAACTCACATAAGGAGATATGCACCGAGCTAGATTGCTCATTTTAATAATATACCGAATATTGGTCACAAGCACACTAAGTGCATAATTCCATCCCTGGGGAGACATATAGCGCCAGAAGCCACAAAACTCAAGCACAACTGGGATGCGATTTACGATTTGAAATCTCAAAAGCCATCCTGCTCATATAACAACATCTCTATGCGGATCCTCAACACATAAGCAATTTCCCAAGCCGTCTCACAACTCACACGGCGCAATGTATCATTACATGAAATATCTGACAACGAGATAACACCCTGACTACTCCTCCATAAGGAGCGCATTACTGAAATGAACACGTTTGGCCTGATATAGAGCCCATATTCACATTTAAATCCATCCACAGACCTCAAGCCGGTTCTGATCGTACCAAACTAGGCCAATGACCCTTCAAAGGTCCATACTAACTTCTCTTTTCTCATAACACACAAGAACAACCATCACAACAGGAGTAATCCTCCGCAGTCCACAACCCAATAAACTGAGTGCCCTCCGGGCATATATTCTCAAATCAACGATATCATCACAACCTTCATGCTTGGATTACGTCTTTAATCAATCCAGTGACTACCTGCCACACTTATACAATCTTCCTGTGGGACACACTCCAACAACCTACCATAACAAATAATTGGGTCGTACCTCCAAACCACCGGCCGCACTAACGCTGAAAAGCGATCAAGAATAATTAACCAGGATGCAAAGCCCTTTTTACAAAACACCGATCTCAGGTGACGCCGATGACAAGACCAACTTACCTTAAATATCGAAACTCCTTTCCTGCTCATCCGAGCTCGTGACATCCTGTCAACACCGAACTTCTACCTTGATCTCCACTTCAAATTCCATACCACTCACTGCACTTAACACGCCAATATACGATAGAACTCGTTTTTCATCATAGCTTCGGAACCACTGTTAGATTAACACTTCATCTTATAAAACTTTCCACTTAACTCACTTCAGGAGGACCATAGCAACACACATGTGAATTCTCATGACCGTAGAATATGTAAATCTCTAAGTAGTGTTCTAAACCACCATTGCCCTTCCGGGGTCCACCTCCACATAAAAGGCCACAACGGTAGAATACTTTCTGAATAACACTAACTACGGCGGCCGACAAGCCTCGCACGCACCGTCACAATTCGCTTGCATAACTTGATCGTGCTGAAAGAACTGATCATTACCAGCAACATGCCAATTCGACTATGGCTACCCAATCCCTCTTCTTCCAATTTATCCTTAATGACCATAGAAACAATGATAACTCCATTCAACACTTAACGCACTTCATCCGCACTCATCCCGAGTGACCCCGAATCACGAGACCATGTTGTCTCAAATCCCACGAACCATTTCGTACCTCCCAATTGCTACATCGCAAGTCAAAACATCATAGAACATTCTGTGCCTCTTCTCATAGGCTGCTATCAAGCTTGATTCTTAACCGCACCTATAGGATCGAAATCATTAGGCATCACACTTTATCTTTTGAATTCACTAGGACCGTTGTTGAGAGCCACCCGCTTTGACTTGGCCCCGAATTTAATAAACTCCATGAATCTTCTATCACATGAATACCCTCTCGCGAAGAACCCGGCCGAATCACTTCCCTTGGAACCCGCATCTATACAAAGCACGAATCCTGAATCCCTTTCGAATCTGAACATGAGCCAATAAGGCCGACCATAGCACACCTTTAACAATTCCTTTGCTCAAATTACCACTTATGTTCTTTTCCCGTAGCTGGAGTAACCCATCAATATGGTAATAACCAGAAACCTCGCAAGTAGTTAACCATGCAACCCAATCATAGGCGGTGGGACTCTCCCACTTAGCTTGAAGCCATTATTACACAACTCTGGCATTCACCAGGACTCTTTATCTCTTATTGACGTAACCTTGCGCAATCAACTGCCAAAATTCTCGGAATCTTACTTTAAAACCCCCTTTTTATACTCTAAATCATCAACCACATTTGCACGACTGACATCTTCGCTGTATAACCACTAGAATTCTTCGCAGAAGCCTCACCAACCACGCGGCCCCTAACCTACTCACAAGAATAACCCACCTGTAGAAATCACTCCCCGACATCTTCCAACGCTGCTGTACGGGGTATAATCACTACGACATCAATAACCCATCCTGAGTCCGAGCTCACCCTTCAGCTGAACAAGTCCATTCACCCCTCGTGGACATCAATTAAACGTGCGGCAACATTCTTCCAGTTCAAGGCTATGTTGTATCCTTCTTCTTTTCCAGCAACTCCTTCCTGTTATATCAAATCTCCTACCGCATAATAGCCGATGCTCAAAATTAAATCTGTAGACCTCAATCACCAAATCACTAAAATTCCCAAGTCATCCCCGACTCTCCTTAAGGCGCATAGTAATCCTACCCTAATGTCCATATGCAACTCCACCACTCTCCCACTTTGGCGGAACTCATCCCTTTAATCGACTACTCGACCCTTGGCCTCTTATACTCGGCCTTCTAGAAATTTTTGCCACCGCCTGACACTTCCCACATGCCTTTCCTCATCCTTTGCTGCTCAGATGCTGCCTTAAATAAAATCTATCTTCGTTGCACTTGAACCCAAAATTGCTGCTAAATTTAAACCATTCTGAAGGTCATCTTTCTCGAATCGTCAACATTAGAAATACTGATTCAATCCTAAACCACCGCACCCTGCGATAATCTCACAGCTGTATCTCCAATATTGTTTCACAATATCTTGCCCTGAAAGGCGAATTGTGGAAGATCATAACACCGACAACCTTAGTATGTTCAATTAGGACAACGACACCCCATCATAGAAGAAAGCTCCACCACGCTTGCAAATACCAAGTCTCATTACTCCACCAACCCATATCTGACCATTCTTAGTCTGATTGCCTTTCCCCTGCCGCGAATAAAATACTGAATCCCTTGATTATGCACTGAGTAAACCTCCCTTCAAGTAATTCACTGCCCCGTCACGTAGGCATACATCCTACCATCATATCAATACTGCGGAACATCGTTCGTAAGCATCATGGCAACTTGTGCCTAGCCTCAGAGCCCTCAGAAGTACCGCTACTGGGCTGAACAATAAAATATCCTTCTACAAAAGTGACAATAATAATCTGATCAACTATACCGGGAGAAACATCCCGTATCACATCTGTAGTACCATTACGGTTCTTGAATTCTCGATTTATAACAAGCGGTTCGCATCGCGTAAGATTGAGTAGGAAAGAATTAAAGGCATACGCCTCCAAGGATCAAATTGCACGATAAGGAATCAAGAAGGGAAGTACACCTAACGGTCCTGCAGCCTCCCGAGGATAAGTAAAGACGTCTCCGTACCGATCGGCGAGACTCTACTAGACTTGCTCATGACTCGTGAGGCCCTAGGAACCTAGTGCTCTGATACCATGTAGTCACGACCCAAAATCCACTAAGGGTCATGATGGCGCCGGACACTGCTGTCAGGCAAGCCAACTAAAATACTTAATTAGATTCCAATTTAGACGATTTGAAAACCCAGATTTTCCTTCTAATTTCATAAGTAAAGAGACAACTGCTTCAATTCAAATTAAATAATAAGCAATTAATACAAAATATTACAAAACCATCCCAGAACCCGGTGTCACAAGTGCATGAGCAATTTCTAAGAAATAATATAATACAACATTCGTCCGGAATACAGTGGACAGAAAGTAAATACAATATACTGGAAGGGACTATACTAGCTGTGGGCCGCCTCGAATAATGCAACTCACCTAGTCCCCAAATCATCCGTGCTGCTACGCCCAGTAGGCCACTAGAGTTACATATACCTGTGCAACAAAAACGCACAGAAGTGTAGTATGAGTACGAAAACAACGTGTACTCAATGAGTATCCCGTCTAATCTCGAAGAAGTAGAGACGAGGTGGTCGACTTCGAAACTTACTAGTGGTCCAATAATGATGTCAACAATTCATTAAATCGTGGACTCTTATAAACATGATTTTTAATCCAATAGGAGCAAACAAGTAAACAAATATTTCTTTTATAGGAAGTTTCCCAAAATTCCTTTTTATTATTTATCCAAATATTCTCAAGCCATGAAGAGGCAATAACAATTTCAATAAGTTCAAGGCAGCAATACAAGCATGCGCAAATCATGCCGAGGCGTACGGCCCGCTCCAACAGAAAATAAACTGTGCACTGCCGAGGGTCGAACGACGCGAACCATAGATGCTTGTATTACCCCGCTCGCGAACTACCCATGCGACACGGTCAACATAAAATAAACAATCACCCTGCTCGCGAATCATACATGCGACGCAGGCACACATAGAAATACATGCTCAGATGGCCAATTAAGAATTTATCGGGGAAC
>NW_017685437.1:0-6830 GCF_001879085.1 Nicotiana attenuata | reverse complement strand
GTTTGCAAAATTAGTGGCACAAATAATTCGATTACGGGCACAATTTCCCGATAATCCTATTAAGTCTATTAGACTTGATAATGCTGCTGAGTTTTCATCCCAAGCATTTAATGATTATTGCTTATCAATTGGGATAAAAGTGGAACATCCTGTAGCTCATGTTCACACTCAAAATGGCCTTGCAGAGTCTTTAATTAAACGTCTGCAATTGATAGCAAGACCGTTACTCATAAAAACGAGGTTACCCACTTCTGTTTGGGGTCACACCATTTTTGCATGCAGCAATGCTAGTCGTCTCAGACCGACAGATTATTATAATATTCCCGTTGCAATTAGTTTGGTCATGAACCTAATATATCCCATTTAAGAATTTTTGGATGCGCGGTATATGTGCCTGTAGCACCACAACATCGCACCAAAATGGGTCCACAAAGAAGGTTAGGAATATATGTTGGTTTTGAATCGCCCTCCATTATTCGCTACCTCGAAACATTGACGGGGGATTTGTTTACTGCACGATTTGCAGACTGTCGATTCGATGAGACACTCTTCCCAAAATTAGGGGGAGAAGTTGGTGAAACCAAACGGGAAATTTTGTGGAAAAATCCATCATTATCTCATCTTGATCCACGTGCCTCTATTTGTGAAAAAGAGGTGCAAAAGATTATTCATTTGCAAAGAATAGCAAATCAAATGCCAGATGCATTTACGGATATGAAAAGGATAACAAAATCACATATCCCTTGCGGAGAATGTTCCAATCCGTATTGATGTCCCTATTGGACAATCTTCTAGTGTCATAGCTAATGAGTCAAAAGCACGCCTTAAACGTGGCAGACCATTAGGTTCCAAAGATCGAAATCCTAGAAAAAGGAAAATAAATGATCAAAATGACACTACGAAAGAATCTCATGAAGAAATCCACAATTTAATAAATTCTGAGATTCATGAGGAATTCACTGAGCCCGAGACTCAAGAAAATAAGGAACTATCAATAAATCCAATCGATATTGAGACAAATTTGAATCGAGTGGATATAGTGGTGGATTATGTCTTTGCATATAATGTTGCATCTAGCATTATGCAAGAAAGTGAGGATCTTGAACCTCAGTCTGTTGGAGAATGTCGACAAAGACATGATTGGCCAAAATGGCAAGAACCAATCCAATCAAAGTTGAACTCACTTGCGAAACGTGAAGTTTTTGGGCATGTAGTCCAAACACCTAATGGTGTTAAGCCTGTTGGCTATAAATGGGTCTTTGTACGCAAGAGAAATGAGAAAAACGAGGTACAAAGATATAAGGCACGCCTTGTTGAACAAGGATTTTCACAAAGGCCTGGTGTCGATTATGAAGAGACATATTCACCCGTTATGGATGCTATAACGTTCCGTTATCTCATTAGTTTTGTTGTCCATGAAAAGCTTGACATGCATTTAATGGATGTGGTTACCGCCTACCTTTATGGCTCACTTGATAATGAGATATACATGAAAATTCCCGATGGATTTAAAATGCCAAACGCACATAATTCAAAGTCCCGAAAAATATTTTCAATCAAATTGCAAAGATCTTTGTATGGTCCAAAGTAATCAGGACGAATGTGGTATAATCGTCTTAGTGAGTATTTATTAAAGGAAGGCTATCTAAATGATGCCATTTGCCCATGTGTTTTTATAAAGAAAACAACATCAGAATTTGTTGTACTTGCCGTATATGTTGATGACATAAACCTTATTGGAACTCCTATAGAACTCCAAAAGGCAATTGATTATTTAAAGAAGGAATTCGAGATGAAAGATCTCGGAAAGACAAAATTATGTCTTGGTTTGCAAATTGAATATTTGGCAAACGGAATATTTATTCATCAATCTACCTACATATAAAAGGTATTGAAACGGTTTTACATGGATGGAGCACATTCATTAAGTACTCCGATGGTTGTTCGATCACTTGATGTGAATAAGGATCCATTCCGACCTCAAGAAAACGAATGAAGAGCTAACTTGGTCCCGAAGTACCATATCTTAGTGCAATTGGTGCACTAATGTATCTTGCCAATACTACAAGGCCTGACATAACTTTTTCAGTTAATGTCTTAGCAAGATATAGCTCTGCTTCCACAAGGANTCACAAAATCTCTACCAACGTCAACCTTCAAGAAGCTAGTGTACAAGATCGGGATGCGAAGGCTCAAGGATGTGAATTGATGCTCTCATCAGGGGGAGTTAATGCGCGTTGCACTCTTTTTCCCTTACAAGGTTTTGTCCCACTGGGTTTTCCTTGCAAGGTTTTTAACGAGGCAACCAATAGGCGCATTTCTAAACATGTGTACTCTTTTTCCTTTTCTAGAATTTTTTCCCATTGGGTTTTCTTTTGGTTAAGGTTTTAACGAGGCACATTATCTGTTGAATAGACATTCAGGGGGAGTGTTATAAATAGAATTCTATTTATGGTGAATGTCCATATTTATAGAGATTCTAGGGTTTATTACTTGGTGGCTAAGTCAACCTCTCCCTATAAATAGAGGGTTCTATTCCATCGTAATTCATCCCAAATCAATAAGAATTCTCTCTCTACTTTTCTCTGCAATATTATTCTTATTCTTTTATTATTTTATAACAAATATAATATTTTCCCTATAATATATGTTTCACTCTCTAACCAAATTCCGGGAAAAAGATCTCAACAAAATACTTTACTTTACACTATGTTGTTGTTGATCTGCTCTTTTGGGTAGGGGTAAGATCTGCGTACACACTACCTTCCCTCCCCAGATCCCACAAGTGGGATTTACTGGATCGTCGTTGTTGTTGTTGATGATTGATAATGCCGAATTGATTTTGTTCCTAGCAAAGAAAGGTACAAAAGCCGAAGCATGATTATGCAATCTTTGGCACGTAAATTACGGAAGCATTTACTATAAATGTGCTTCATTAAAATATTAGCTCGTACATTTATTGGAACAAAATAAAGTACTGAAATTAATTATCCTCTACCATATTCTCAAGATACAGTTGTTACACCAAATCCAATCAACACCTACTAGAAAAATTAACATTATCAACTTTCAATAACCACCACTTTCCCATGCATCATCTACTTAGACATTACACAAAAATGAAGCAGAAATAAAACAATAATAAAATAGTTTTCAACTGAGTGACAAACTGGTGTAGCATTGATAATGAGTTTTAATTTAGGTGGCTACTTCAAAAAGGTTATTGTTGTAAAGTGTAAACTCTTAAGACTCTGCAGCAATTGCTTCCTTAACCACAAGGAGTTAGCTTCTTGTTGCCAGCACCACGAGGGTTGTCATCTTTCCAGTCATCCCATGCTCTTGCCTTGTCTTGGGCGGCGTCATCATCATCTTCTTCATCATCTTCACCTGGCCTGGACTTGGGGGCGTCCTTGTACCATGAGGAATTTGCTTCTTCCATGAGCTTAACATTCCTTTCTTGCCATTCGTTCATCATATTCATCTCCGTTAATCCAGCTTCTTCAATGCTCATGGTTGGCATTCTAGCATTTGAATAAAGATGACAGTTAGTTCTTCAACTTACTTGTCCATCTAGGATCTAAAACTGGAGTAGCCATATTAACTTTGTCTTCAAGAGAAGATGCATACCTATAATGAGGCTGAAAGACCTGGGCAGCTATTTTTTCCCGTTCAGTTGTTGGGTTCCTACCAACAAGACTTGCAGGTCCAAAAATTAAAGGTTGGTGTTTATGTTCATGTGCCTGCGAAACCTTGGCCCTCCCTTCTATGACATCTTGTGCAAAAGTGGCACAGGTGATAGGTGCTGCAGGTTTTGTATAGTGTGCTCGAGCGGCAGCATCACGATGCCAAGTTTCTACTTTTTTGGTGCGTTCATCGAGTATTGATTGAGAGAATTCTTTCTCCCCATCCTACAAAAGAAGTAAGAAAGTACGCGTACAAAGCTGTCTTTACATGATGAGGAATCACAAAGGTCAAGAACAGCAGTGCAAATTACTACTGATCTTCTAGGTAGTCTTAAGCAAAAGATTAAGGCCCCAACCCCACCCCCAAACCCCCCAATGATACCACCCTAAGGTAGAAGATAATGGAAATTAGAGTGAAGCCCACAAGAAGCAGTGATGCAGTCATCTAAAGTTATATCACTTCCCTCTTGATCTAGCATTGTGTGATCATTGCAAACCCAACAAGCTCCAGAACATTAGTTCTATGGAGGTCTCTCTCTTAGGAAAATGCCTTGTACTACGAATTGCATAGGGGCAGAAACCACATGATCAAATAAATTGATGAAATGAAATAATTTAAGAGATAATAAAGGATGGAACACACAAGTTCAGATAGCAATAGCCATATCAGAGGCTACCAGGACACTATGACAAATTATAACAGAAAAGAAGCCAATTCGACTGAGTTGGTTTAATAGTACCTGAAGCTGCTTCTCCTTGACAGCAGACAGTATTTCTTCCTCTTTCTTCAGCATTTCAAGCAGATCAAAGGCCTGCATGGTAGTATTTGGAAACTATGAACATAAGATATCAAGCACAGAAATAAGATCAACTACGAGTATAGAAGATCTTAGCAGACCTTACAGAGGCCCAAGGAGATAGTTGTAAGCCATGCCTGCAATGCATAATAGTTTTGAAGAATCAGACATTTACTCAGAAGTGAACATAGAGAAGCCAAAACTTGAGATTAAAAATAACCTAATAGAAGCGACAGAAAATTTTGCACAAATCAGGCTGTGTGTATCTTAGAGGAATAATATTAGTATAATCAATATATCAAATGGCATCTAAAGAGCAAATCGAGATTCTCCCAAAAAATCACATCCAAAATGCAAGATTGTTAGTCATTGATGTCTTGTGCAAATCTTGTGAGGAAGTTAGGTCAAAAGGTGATGATAAACATTTCATGCAGATAATTCAAACAAATAATGAGTGCCCATCCAAGAGTCCACAGAATTTAGGCTCCAACAATGGCAAATCCAAGATTTAAAATTAATAGGTTCAAGTTCGGGATTCTACAAAAACTCATTTGATTTACTCAGTTCGAAATCTATTATTTGTATTTATTTATGAACTTTTTAGCGCATATACAGGGTCCGAGCCAAAACTATTGAGTTTGGATGACCCCGTAGGTTGGACTTTACATCTGCCCCTGGGCTCCAATGTTGCGACCTTCACTTGTCAGCCTCTGAAAGAACATTATAGCAGCTACTTAGATGCTAACCAACATCATCCAACACACTATAACTTTTTTATAACTTATATCAGATCATTTATTTTAAGATTAACCAGCTTCTGAAACTGTTTCAATTAATTGCTTGAACCATAAGGATGATCACCAATTAAGTGCAAGTGTGTCATAAAAGTTGCAACACCAGATGAAGAAACAGATGACAAGAAAAGAAGCTTGTGCTAATGCCCATGCTCATGCCCATGACATAACTAGGGAATTAACTAACCTCCCTTTCTTCTTCTCCATCGTCATCCAGCACATCATCTTCTTCAGTCTCAACAGGACTTGACAATGCAGCTGCTTTAGTTGATCGTCCACGACGCTCTTTCCGCTCCTTAATTTCAAGTAGTTTCGACTCAGCAGCTCTTTGCCGTTTGAAACGAGCAATCTAAAATAACAATGCATTTGTAACTCAATGTCACTAAAAAAAGTAAAAGAATCAAATCTTTCTTGTGATAAAGTTCCAATCCTTAAAAGTAACTGTCATATACAGCAATTCAACGGTTAAATCCAGGTTACCTTCTTAGCTCTACGATCTACAGAAGAATTAGCTCCACCTTGTGTAAATGTTTCCATCTCCTCTTCAGGAACAAGTTCCATTGTCTCACAGAATGAAATGAATTCCTAGATATAAAAGAGAGGCAAATTAAAATGAGGAGATATCACTAAAAGATAAATTTTATTTTCCCACAGAATATAATCTATTACATATCTTATAGTCTTTACCTTTAGCTTAGCTTGTGAAGCTTTGAGTACTTTTATCCTGTCACCATCTGCAACTTTTTCTGTTAGCTCCGCAAGATAATAGGGGACCTGAAATAGCGCAATATAAGACTCCATAACCCATTGAGTAAACCAGCGCCAACTAAATGAGATCAAGTAGAATTTTCATTCAATATTGAAGCAAACTATAAGTAGAAATGGATAAAGGAAGAACATCAAGTTTGATATTAGTGGATTGTAATAGGTGTTCAGGGCCTTCAGGCTACTGATTCTCGTATGGACCTACATTAAAAATAGGTTAGACCGAAACCAAAAGTCACTTCCAACCCCAAAACAGCTTGATGGAAGGAGTTCCGAGCCCTGACCTATGAAAAATAGGTTCACTTTCCGCATAGAGCCGAACCTCAAGTTGATTCCCTTACAATCACGAATTTACTAGAATTTCCATGGGCAATGGTAGCACACATATCAAGAACCAGAGGAAACAAGAGATGGTGTTTTATAGAGACAATGATGATGCTTACAAGTAGGATAGAGAAAAAGAAGGGAGTAAAAAAAATATAGTGATGGTGATGAGAAGGGTGTAGGAAGCATGTTGTATGGTTGTGGGAGAAAATCATGATAAAGAGAAGGAGAGAATGCTTGGTGATGGTGATGAAATAGGTGGCAGTGAAGTACTCTTGGGTGGTTATGGAAGAAAATTCACAATAACCAGCATGACCAAAATGCTTTAGCTGAAAACCAGCCCACTGTCTGAGAAGTGTTAAACAAAAGGCCTGCCATGAGTTACAAGGTTTCATTACCTACTGTTGCAGCAATGAAGTAGCGGAGGGTTTTAGAATAGTCCACATAGTTTTCAACCCCCCCCCCCT
>NW_017685436.1:4624-6831 GCF_001879085.1 Nicotiana attenuata | reverse complement strand
CATCCTAACATGATTCATCTTATGGGGGTATTCCAATCCCGTGCAATTCATAAAATCCCTTTTCTTTAAATCATTCCTCAATCAAAGGCCTAAATGTCATCCTTTTATCTATCACAATTACACCCTTATTCTACTAACGGGGCAGCATTTCCTCTCTTCTAATTGCTCCTAGTCTTAGACTCCTCTGTGTTCATTCAGGCTGTACCGAGCTTTTTATTATATATGGAAATCATCATTCCCTTGTTTTGATGGGTTTAATCCCAAGGACATACATATTCTCGTCACCTTCTCACTCACCTTTTCACATCCTTACTCCTATCTACCTAAAACCTTGTTGCTCTGCGATACTTTACCTTACGACCTACACTTATGTATTTATACTACTGGCAACCTTCCTTTAACTTGCTAGCACCATAAATTTCCTTTCGTGCCTTCTCAGTTGTCCTTAAATGTAAGCATTAACTTTTCCTGGTCGTTCTATCACTTGTTGCATGAATACTTGGCTTGTCTTATTGCCCACGAATACTTTAATTTCCTATACCTCGTATGATCTCAAACATCACCTTTGATGAGTTTTTTTTTTTTTTATCATTAGCCATGATAGGTGCCACTTTCTCATGGAGTGTATACAATATTGTAGTGAGATTGTTGTTACAAGATCATTTACTGTTTAGCTCACTATGCTTAGGTGGAAACCTTCTTCCTTATTTCCTCAGCTAGTCTTTTATTGTAGTACTTAGGGAGACCTTCTGGCTCTTGTAAAGTTGCGAGCTTGATATGTCGTACACTCGAAGGAAATTTTCGTTGTTCTTACTTGCCTACAATAATCCTTAGTTACATAACTTCATGCCCTTGTGCTCGTAGGGTTACTTTTAATCTCAAATTTTGACTGTCTCCTTATTGGCACTCTCTCTTATTTTCATAAAACATAAATGGTACCTTTAACAGTCTCAACTCCTATCTAAAAATTTTCAGATGATTGTAATCTCGTATCTACGAGACTGAATTCCCTATGCTGCGGTTCACTACATTTATCTTGCATGATCTATTCATTTATCTGTGACTTCTTGTCTAGCCATAACCGGGTTCTTCCTGAATCAACTACTAATTACTCGTTGGTCCATTCTCATATATATTCTGCATAATCTCTCTTGGGTTAATCTCTTTGTCTTAACTTACACTTGTACTGGCTCCTTATGTATCAAGTGTTCATTCACACTTATTTATCAATAACATCTGGTGTGGGAACCCTTACTGCCTCTCTCCGATAACGTGCTTGTGTAATGTTCTAGAGTCGCAACATATCTGTAGGAACTGAACAAATGCAACATCATCCCTTTCTCCTTTTTACCACATTCTTCCTTTACCATTCAATAGTTACCTGAACCGCTTAACTCCGACTTAATACCATATCACACCATATTCCCCCTTTAGGGGAGTACTAAGATTTAGTACTACGACGATCTACCTATAGATGTTTCACCTCTTCATCTTTGGCGTCTTTTCACATTATCAATGAACCTTAATCGCCTTATGGTAACCTTCTGCACCAGGGATAACTAAATTTCTTACGCACGAAGGTGACACCTAGTGTAACTGGCACACTTAGTCCCTTAAGATTAGCTCTGCTTAGACTGCTTGCTTTAGGTAAGCGACTTCCTAAATGACCTTTAAAGGTTATTCGTCTATTGTCTATTCTATTACTGTTGGAACACGATCTCTGAAATTCTCACGATGTCGACTATTACCAAATCCTCCGGTCCCTAATTCTTGTTTAATTTTATCTTGTTCTCCAACCCATACTGATTTTTATTACTACGGGGGTCTAATTTACCCTTCTGGTAATCACATTCGAGTCACCAACTCAATTCTCGAATGAGGATATGACTTTTGCCTATACTCTTTTATTGCGTCAAGGCCTATAACCTCTTGTCTTTCCCTTCACTTGGCTGTAGACTCTGTCCTCCTGTCATATTTTGATTTACTATTATCACCGATTTATCACATCTTACTCATAATATTTCATTTACTCTCTTCTTATCCTCCGACTAATATTTCTATCTATCACTTTATTCTGAAAACTTCAACAAAACATCCTTTCACTTTTAGCTCCCCTTGCTTCATCTCACTGGCTCTTCGGGATGCCTAAAATTCTCTCTCTCTCTCTAGGGGCGGGAGTCATACTAAGGTAAATATTTATCTCTTTT
>NW_017685436.1:0-1427 GCF_001879085.1 Nicotiana attenuata | reverse complement strand
TTTATGCTTTCCTGCCTTACATACTCGGTACTTTATCGTACTGTACGCCCTTTTTGCCTAGGGATGCTGCGTTTCATTCCCGCAGGTCCCGATAGACAGGTTGACAATCCTCCTAGTAGGCTATCAGCTCAGCGAAGGTGTTGGTGTACTCCACTTGCTCCGGAGTTGCCTATTTGGTCAGTATGCTTTGGATATGTATTAATTGGTATGGCGGGGCCCTGTCCCGACCTTTATGATTTTATGTACTCTTAGAGGCTTGTAGACAGATGTCAGGTGTATGGATACTTGTATGGCCTTGTCGGCCTATGTCTTGAGTTTACAAATGGTCATGTCGGCCTTATAGGCCCGTATGTCACATGTATAAGTTTGTATATCATGTTCGGTCATCATATGTTGAGTATTCCCTTATGTTTTATTCTTGTTATCTCATGACATGTTTTCTATCTCATTTACCCTTGATAGTATGATAAGAAAGATATGTTACGTTGGTACTCGGTTGAGTAAGGCACCGGGTGCCCGTCGCGGCCCTTCTGTTTGGGTCGTGACAAAAATCTTGACAACTTGAGGATTAAAATGAGCTCAAATCGTAATCCGATTCGAAGACCGGACCCAAAATAGTTAACTATGCAAGCCTACAGGCCACATATTAAAAGGTCTCTACGACCAAGCGGCATAAGTGCCACCATCGCCGGAAACTCAGTAAAATCTAAGGGTCGATTACAGTTCGAATCGCGACATGACTCGGAGATTGGGACCGAAGATTGCAATACGCCTACGTGCACAATACAAGTACTATTGTCGCCAGGATCTCCATGAAATGTAAGGGTCAATTACAGCTCGAATCGTAATACGACTAGGAGACTGGACCCGAAGATTGCAATACGCCTATGGGCACGACATAAGTGCTACTGTCGCTAGGATCTCCATGAAATTTAAGGGTCGATTACAACTCGTATAGCAATGCGACTCGGAGACTGGACCCGATAAGTGCAACATGCCTAAGGGCACGGCATAAGCGCCGTTGACGCCGCCCGGAAACTCGATGAAATTTAAGGGTCGATTGCAATATCCCTAAAGGCTTGGCTCGGATGATACCGTCATCAAAATCTCTAGGCCACACGCCAGCAAGATCACTCCAAAGCACAAAGGGCCATCATCGTCCGCCCATACAGGCAAGAAAAAAAACCTAAGGGTTAATTGAAGCTCGAGTCATAGTGTGACGCGGAGACTGGATCCAAAGCAGTTGGAACAGCAAACGCCCAAGGGCACAAGATAAAAGCAACTACCATCCGCCCGCACGAGCATAAAAAAATCCCAAAGGCAGGAAGGCTCGAGCCGGAGCCCGACTCGGAAACTAACCAAAACCAAGCCAAGCCGACGCACGGAGGCCCCGACGCACTTGCTCACGCCAACGGATCACGCTTAAG
>NW_017685435.1:5995-6832 GCF_001879085.1 Nicotiana attenuata | reverse complement strand
CGTGTACCTCATAGTAAACACAGTCCATTCCTATGAAAATGGAAAGAGAAGCCAGCTTGAAATACTTCAAAGTGTGGGGGTGTTTAGCTAAGGTACAAGTTCCTAAACCTAAAAGGGTTAAGATAGGTCCAAAAATGGTTGATTGTGTATTTATTGGATATGTAACCAATAGCAAGGCATATCGTTTTCTGGTTCATAAGTCAAAAAATCATGAGATTCATGTTAATACGATAATAGAATAGATAATGCTGAATTCTTTGAAACTATTTATCCGTATAAAAAGGAAAGTGAAGTGACCTACCAAAAGTCAAAACGACCTCGGGAGGAAATAACAGATGGTATGCCTAATGAGGAAAATCCGAGAAGAAGTAAACGTCAACGGACATCTACTTCATTCGGTCCAGATTTTCTGACTTTCCTGCTAGAAAATGAGCCTCTTACCTTCAAGTAAGGAATGTCTTCCTCAGAAGCACAATATTGGAAAGAAGCTGTCAATAGTGAAATAGAATCCATATTGAGCAACCATACCTGGGAATTGGTTGATCTTCCTCCAGGTAATAAAACATTGGGTTCTAAATGGATTTTCAAGAAGAAAATGAAAGACGATGGTACTATTGACAAATACAAGGCAAGACTTGTTGTCAAAGGATTTAGACAGCGAGAAGGTCTTGACTATTTTGACACATACTCGCCGATAACAAGAACTACATCCATTCGGATGCTAATAGCGTTAGCCGCCTTGTATGGTCTTCAAATCCATCAAATGGATGTAAAAACAGCCTTCTTAAATGGTGATCTAGAGGAAGAAATTTACATGAACCAACCCGAAGGGTTTGT
>NW_017685435.1:0-2263 GCF_001879085.1 Nicotiana attenuata | reverse complement strand
AACAACAACAACAACAATAACAGTGAAAATACCTTGGGAAACCATGAAAATCAAATCCATCAAAATCAAGGTGATTTACAAAACATTAACGTGGTTCATTCCCCTCAAAATTCACCACGTCAATCTCGTGAAGGCACTCCTACTCCTGAATCTCGTGCTGATGAACAAGAGCAATCTGAATATTTTGAAGGGGTAGATGAAGCTTTACAAAAAATAATTGATGCAACGGTTAGCAAAGCTCTTCAAGCTTTAGTTAGCCGATTACCTGTTGCACCACCCACACCTACGCCTAATAACAATACATTGGAGAATCCTCGTTCTGGCCTTGTTAATTCTGGAAATGGAGGAACCTCCAGTGAACCACAGGAAGGAGAACCATGTAATTCAAATAATTCTCATTTGCAAAATTTAGTACTAACTTTGCAGAAACAGCTTAAGGAACAAAATGAGCGCATCAAGCAAATCCCTGGAGTTCCCCCTGTAATCAAAGGAGTGGATGTGGATAAATACTCGCAACAACCTTGGAAACCAAGTGTTGCTCCCCTTCCAATCCCTAAAAAGTTCAAAATGCCTGACATCTCGAAATATGATGGCACAACAGACCCACATGATCACGTAACTACATTTACTACAGGTGTAAAAGGCAACGACTTGACCAAGCAAGAAATTGAATCAGTGTTGGTCAAGAAATTTGGAGAAACACTCACCAAGGGTGCATTAACCTGGTGTTCTCTTTTATCTGAAAATTCTATAAACTCTTTTGCTGAGCTTGCAGATTCTTTTATTAAAGCACACTCGGGAGCTCAAAAGGTTGAGAAAAGAATGGAAGACATTTTCAAAATTAAACAAGGGGACTCAGAGTTGCTCAGAGATTTTGTTGATAGATTCCAACGTGAAAGGATGACTTTACCCCGTGTACTTGATAATTGGGCTGCAATAGCTTTTGCAAGCAACTTAAATGATAAAAGTTCAGAAGCCACGAGAAGACTTAAAGAAAGCCTTCGAGAGTTCCCTGCAACCACATGGAATGACGTTTATAACAGGTACAGTGCGAAGTTGCGAATTGAGGAAGATACCGTACCTCAGTTTCATCATGAAGAAAGGAGCAATTCCAGGAGGTCAGAAACCGAAAAAGATCAGGTAAAAACAGATACGATCCATATATGGGACCTGCAGGAAAGACTCACGGTCAAAGCAGGATAATCAACGATATGATCAAAAAACGAGGAACAAGGAATCTGGTTCTTCATCAAGGTAATGACCGAAACAGACAAGAGTCACGAGATGATGACAGAAGTTTAAAGGCGAGATTTGGTGGATATAATTTCAATGTCACTACCTCCGAGCTCGTAGCTGTTTTAAGGAGCATGGGAGATAAGGTACGGTGGCCAAAAGAGATGCGGTCAAATCCAAATAGGCGCGATCCAGATCATTGGTGCGAATTCCACAATGATCACGGGCATAAGACTTCAGAATGTAGATTCTTACAAAGTGAAGTGGACCATCTATTGAAACAAGGGTATCTCACTGAGTTATTTAGTGAGAAAGGTAAGCAAGCCTATATGAAAAATAGGCAAGAGCCAACAAAGCCCCCATCACCCAAGAGAACCGTGAATGTTATAAGTGGGGGAGAAGATATTTATGGTGTAACATATACGGCTTCCAACAAGGTTTCTAAAGTAACGATTACACATGGGAAACGGGTACAGCAGGTTTTAGAAAACGAAAGTATTTCTTTCGATGATGCAAATACCGAAGGAGTGATGACCCCCCACAACGACGCACTGGTAATATCTTTACTTGTACACGACACTAATGTAAAACGAGTTTTGATTGATCCAGGAAGTTCCGTAAATATTATACTACTAAGGGTATTACGTGAAATGCAAGCTGAAGACAAAATGATACCGAAGGCGCATACCTTGTCCAGGTTCGACAATTCAAGTGTGGTAACAAAAGGAGAGGTAATTCTAACAACTTTTGACTCAGGTGTTGTTAAAGAACTAAATTTCAGGTGTAAGATATGGAAATGGACTTACAATATGATCATGGGGAGGCCTTGGATCCATGATATGGATGCTATCCCGTCAACTCTACATCAAGTTATTAAATTTCCGTCACCGTGGGGGATTTGCCAAATTCGTGGGGATCAGCAGACAGCCAGAAGTATTAACGCTGTAACAGATACGACTATTTTAAATAAAGAAAAATAGCAATTACAGCAAACATTGAAGGTAAGGTTCAAACCGCAGCTGAACAAGGA
>NW_017685434.1:3885-6832 GCF_001879085.1 Nicotiana attenuata | reverse complement strand
TATTCTTGCGGACAACCTGGCCATATGATACGGGATTGTCCTAACAGAGGAGTTGGTGGTATGGCTCAGCCGACTGGATCTGTGTCTGGTTCTTCCTTATCAATTCGACCTCCAGCACGGGGTTTTCAGCAGTCGACAGGTCGAGGTAGAGGTAGAGGTGCAGTGCAGAGTTCGAGTGGTGCTCAAAATCGAACCTATTCTCTAGTAGGTCGACAGGATCTCGAGTCATCTCCAGATGTTGTTACAGGTATATTATCTGTGTTTTCTTATGATGTATACGCGCTGATTGATCCGGGATCTACATTATCATATGTTACACCCTTTGTGGCTAATAAGTTTGGCATTGAACCTGAATTGATAAGTAAACCCCTTGCGGTATCTACTCTGATAGGAGATTCTGTGATTGCTAGAAGGGTATATAGAGGTTGCACTGTGATGATTTGTAGTCGTCAAACCTCGGCAAATTTATTTGAGTTAGAAATGGTTGATTTTGATGTGATAATAGGAATGGATTAGTTGGCCTCATGCTATGCAAATGTTGACTGTCGTACGAAGATGGTTAGGTTTGAGTTTCCTGGTGAACCCGTCATTGAATGGAAGGGGAACATTGCTACGCCGAAAGGTAGGTTTATTTCCTATCTTAAGGCAAGGAAAATGATCTCAAAAGGTTATATTTATCATCTCGTTCGCGTTAAGGATGCGGAGGCGAAGCCGCCTACTCTACAATCAATCCCCGTGGTCAATGAATTTCCAGATGTTTTCTCAGATGAACTCCCAGGCCTTCCTCCTAAGAGGGAGATTGAGTTTAGCATTGATGTGTTGCCTGACACTCAACCGATCTCTATCCCTCCATACAGAATGGCCCCGGCAGAGTTGCAAGAGTTGAAGGCGCAGTTGAAGGACTTATTGGATAAGGGCCTCATTAGGCCTAGCACTTCACCTTGGGGTGCGCCAGTCCTGTTCGTGCGGAAGAAAGACGGGTCGTTACGGATGTGTATCGACTATCGACAGTTGAATAAGTTTACTGTAAAGAACAAGTATCCACTTCCAAGGATTGACGACCTGTTTGACCAACTCCAGGGTGCCAAGTATTTCTCCAAGATTGACTTACGTTGAGGGTATCATCAGGTGAGGGTCAAGGAGAAGGATATTCCAAAGACGGCCTTCCGGACAAGATATGGGCACTTTGAGTTCTTGGTGATGTCGTTCGGGCTAACAAATGCCCCAGCAGCTTTTATGGATCTCATGAATACTGTATTCAGGCCCTATCTTGATGTGTTCGTGATCGTATTCATTGATGACATTTTGGTGTATTCTCGTTCGGAGGCTGAACATGTGGGCCACTTGCGGATAGTATTACAGACGCTTCAGGATCGTAAGTTATATGCTAAGCTCTCCAAATGTGAATTCTGGCTGAACTCAGTAGCATTCCTTGGCCTTGTGATATCTGACGAGGGTATTAGTGTCGACACTCAGAAGATCGATGCAGTAAAGAATTGGCCGAGACCTACAACACCATCAGAAGTCCGCAGCTTCCTGGGGCTAGCAGGATATTATAGGCGATTTGTTGAAGGGTTATCCTCTATATCGGCACCATTGACTAAGTTAACACAGAAAGCTACTAAATTCCAGTGGTCTGACGCTTGTGAACGAAGTTTTCAAGAGTTGAAGAATCGATTGACATCCGCACCAGTGCTCACTCTTCCTGAAGGACTAGAAGGTTATGTGGTATATTGTGATGCCTCAGGTATAGGTTTGGGGTGCGTATTGATGCAACGTGAGAAGGTGATTGCTTATGCATCAAGACAATTGAAGAAGCATGAAAAGAATTATCCAACCCATGATTTGGAATTGGCTGCAGTAATATATGCTTTGAAGATATGGCGGCACTACTTATACGGCGTCCATGTTGACATCTACACAGATCACAAGAGTTTACAACACATCTTCAAGTAGAAATAGTTGAATTTGAGGCAGCATAGGTGGCTTGAATTACTGAAAGACTACGACGTCGAGATATTGTATCATCCCGGTAAAGCAAATGTTGTGGCAGACGCTCTCAGCCGTAAGTCAATGGGAAGCTTAGTACATATTGAGGCAGGTAGATGGGGGTTGACTAAAGAGCTTCATCAGCTAGCCAATATGAGAATCAGATTGTTAGACACTGATGACGGAGGTGTTACTGTACATAATACATCAGAATCATCTTTGGTAGCCGAGGTAAAAGCACGGCAATATGAAGATCCTATCTTAGTACGATTGAGAGAGAGCATTCAGCAGTGTAAAATTACGGCTTTTGAGATCGGAGGAGATGGGGCACTGAGATACCAGGGCCGATTATGTGTGCCTAATGTGGCAGGGTTGCGAGAGAAGATTATGAATGAGATTCATCAATCCCGATATTCCATCCATCCCGGCTCGACAAAGATGTATCATGACATTAAGGAGCTGTATTGGTGGGATAACATGAAGAAGTCTATTGCAGAATTTGTAGCCCAGTGTCCTAATTGTCAACAAGTAAAGATCGAACATCAGAAACGCGGTGGATTGCTTCAGAATATAGAGATTCCGACCTGGAAATGGGAGGTGATTAATATGGACTTCATTATTGGGTTACCTCGCTCTTATCATAAGTTTGACTCCATCTGGGTGATAGTTGATCGACTTACAAAATGTGCCCATTTTCTGCCAGTTAAGACAACTTACACGGCTGAAGATTATGCGAAGTTGTATATCAAGGAAATTGTTAGGCTTCATGGTGTACCAATATCTATTATATCAGACCGAGGAGCTCAATTTACGGCTAACTTTTGGAGGTCTTTTCAGAAGGGTTTAGGCACACAAGTGAATCTCAGCACTGCATTTCATCCACAGACTGACGGACAAGCTGAACGTACCATTCAGACACTTGAAGATATGCTACGAGCATGTGTTCTAGATTTTAAGG
>NW_017685434.1:0-712 GCF_001879085.1 Nicotiana attenuata | reverse complement strand
AGATGTTTTCCCAGATGAACTCCCCAGGCCTTCTCCTGAGAGGGAGATTGAGTTTAGCATTGATGTGTTGCCTGACACTCAACCGATCTCTATCACTCCATACAGAATGGCCCCGGTAGAGTTGCAAGAGTTGAAGGCATAGTTGAAGGACTTACTGGATAAGGGCTTCATTAGGCCTAGCACTTCACCTTGGGGTGCGCCAGTCCTGTTCGTGCGGAAGAAAGACGGGTCGTTATGGATGTGTATCGACTATCGACAGTTGAATAAGTTTACTGTAAAGAACAAGTATCCACTTCCAAGGATTGACGACCTGTTTGACCAACTCCAGGGTGCCAAGTATTTCTCCAAGATTGACTTACGTTCAGGGTATCATCAGGTGAGGGTCAAGGAGAAAGATATTCCAAAGACGGCCTTCCGGACAAGATATGGGCACTTTGAGTTCTTGGTGATGTCGTTCGGGCTAACAAATGCCCCAGCAGCTTTTATGGATCTCATGAATACTGTATTCAGGCCCTATCTTGATGTGTTCGTGATCGTATTCATTGATGACATTTTGGTGTATTCTCGTTCGGAGGCTGAACATGCGGGCCACTTGCAGATAGTATTACAGACGCTTCAGGATCGTAAGTTATATGCTAAGCTCTCCAAATGTGAATTCTGGCTGAACTCAGTAGCATTCCTTGGCCATGTGATATCTGACGAGGGTATTAGT
>NW_017685433.1:0-6833 GCF_001879085.1 Nicotiana attenuata | reverse complement strand
AAGCGTGATGATATCGAGATTTATGGTTTTCATAACCATCAACCTTTCATATACAGCGGCTTGTGCCTAACGAGAACTGTTCATCTGTCTCGTCCAAGATGGCCTAACAATGGCCGCTTCCGACCACCAGCGGGTAGCATACTCGCAGAAAGTCTCAATGGGTTTCTTCTTGAGATTCTGGATGTAGAAGACATCAGGTGCATTTTCTGTGTTGAACCTGAATCGGTCCATGAAATCTGATGCCATACCCACCCAATTGATCCATTTCTTGGGATCCTGGCTAATGTACCACGACAAAGCATCGCCAGTAAGACTCCTCATGAAGAGTTTCATCCGGATCTTCTCGTCCTTTTCGACTCCGACAAGTTTGTCGTAATATGTCCTTAGATGGACTTTAGGATCGCCTGTGCCGTCGAACATCTCGAACTTAGGAGGTTTGTACCCCTCCGGCAGTTCCACATCCGGCTGTATGCATAAGTCTTCATAGTTCAACCCTTCTATCACTTTGCCGCCTTCGACACCCTGAACCCGGCTCGTCAATTTCTTGAGTTCTTCAGCTATGTTTTTAATGAGCTAGTCCTTCTCTGAGGATTCCGGTGCATAGGAAGTTGGCTGAGTAGGGTGAGGTATGGTCTCCACATATATGGGGTTGTTCTGATGAGTGCCAGGGACTTGGGTGTAGTGATGGTCGTTGATTGAGTTTTGAGGGTCGAGGATGGGTTGTCGTGTGTTTTGGGGAGTGTGGTAAGTGGTTGTTGGTGGGTATTGGATTGATTGGTGGTGTTGTTGTGGTGGAGTTGGTGTTGGTGTTGGTAAGGGATTGAGATTTTGTGGTGGGGCTGTGTATTGATGTGGTGCAGGAAGGTTTTGTAGATGTTGGTTTGGTGTGTTTTGGGGAGGTACTAGGTTCTTTGTGTTTTGCTGATTGATATCAGGGACATTTAGGGTGAGTGATAAGTTTGCCAAGTTGCGAACATGCTCTAGCTCCCATTGTAGCTCCAGTATCTTTTGTTCCAATCTCAGAACTAGATCATTTGGTGTCGGCGTACTCCGACCGTCTGAAGTTTTGCGTTCTCAACATTCTCCTTTCGAATACCACTTAAGTCATCCATTTTTGTTTTCCCTTTGCTTTTTATATTACGTAGAGAAGGAGGAGGTGGAGGGCCTCTAGATCTGGTATGATAAGCTAACGATGCCAGTATGAGCGAACCAACCTAAGGGGATGGGAATAATCAAAAAATAAGGAAAAACAAAAAGGTAACAAGTTAGTAAGGGTTTTGAAATGTTGCAGTATTTAAACACATACTGCGGGAACGTAAATTCGCGTCCTAATTTGGGAGCCTCATTGTGCCCGAGGTAGGCCTAGCGACAAATAGATTTGGAGAACTTTAAATGCCAATAAATGGCTCATTTCATAATATGAAAAATAGACGAATCCCAAAACGACACTAATATAATAGAAAAGATTAGTCCCTACTGGCACTTGGCCTTATTACATTTTAGGAAAGCAAGTAAATCTAGCCTATATGGTCCCAGAAGGACCTTCCCCAGATTCGATCTTCCTGACTCCATCGTACAGGTCTCCCAGCTCGCGCAGACCCAGCAGGAAGTATGCTCTGGCCAGATGTCCTCCTTCAGCTCCTTCAGCGTTCTGGCAATCCTCAATCCTCTTTATGACCTTACCCTCCAGTTCCACTATTCCTCGCTCCAGATATTCCAGCTTCCTGTTGGAAGTGATTGCCATTTCTTTCCATTCTTCGATCAACCTCACATTCCTCTCATGTATTTCCCGGTGCTCATTCTCAGAGTCATGGACCCTCTTGCGCAGCTTGTTGTACTTGACTTGAGCTTCAGCTTCTTCGTCTATGATTCTATTCTCTCGACCAGTTCCTGGCATCACCATTCCTTTTAGATTGTCTTCTAACCACGCCGGGTAGAGAGGTTCGCACCCTGCATGATATCTGTCAGGCTCAATGGTGTTCTTTTCCATAATGATTTTGCAGTGCCACATATGCTGGGCTTGGCACTTGTAAGGAACGTCGTCGTCTTGAAAGTCTACTCTGAAATGGCTCATCTTGACAACCCTTGGTACAACTTGTTTCCTGCCCGCTTGCCTCATGACTCAGATAGGGACATAGGGGTATATCCCTCTCAACCCAATCAGTACCAAGTGTGGAGCGTCCTTGGATTTGATGACAAATTCGTCTGTTGGGAACCACTCAAACATCCATTGCACTTGCTCCTCGGTCAGATTGTCAAAAAATTCCACCCACTCTTTGGCACTCTCCGGCTGAGCAAACCTGTCCGAAATGTAGGTCATCCGCTTAGGGTGATGGAAGGCAATATGATCATTCCAAGCCCTTCGCGGGAATTCCCGGCGATACTGACCTTTTTGAAGATGTTCTAGTAACCATAACTGCAGCAACAGGTTACATCCCTCGAAATGCTAGACCCCTCTTTGACAGCGCTCCAGAGCCCTGTTGATGTCGGCTATGATCATGGGGACTATGGTGTATGTCTGTCCATTGATCCCTTCCATCAAAGTCATGGCAACCATGGCCAACCTAGTGTGGATTCTTTCCTTTTTCATTGGGAACACTATCAGGCCTAGGAAACATACAATGAACACGAACACTCTGCGGCGGATATGGCCCAGAGAAGTCAGAGAGATCTCGTCATGGTAAGTACGGAAGGACTTTCTATGGCCGTACCTCTCATAAAAATACTCAAAGGGTATGTAAGATTCCTTCAGGCATCTCAAGTCAGCATTTTTCTTCAACCCCATCATCTTTAAGAACCCTTTACCAGTACGGTTCTCTAGCACCAATAACCCAAGGCTATCCCAAGTCAATCCCGTAAGCCCTCCAATTTCCTCTAGAAGTGATGTCATTTCTATGTCGCCAAAACGAAACACAGCCCTTTCACTATCCCAGAATAAAGTAGCACCCTCGATCAACCTTGTTTGGCTCAATGTCTAGCAGAGGTGGTAGATTGCCCAAGTACTTTCTTACGTGTTTCTTGTCACTTGAGGAAAGGTCCTCCCACCAATCTAGTAGCAATGGTGGGATGTTGCTAACCATACCGAATCTTGGGACCTCGTGCCTCATTTTCTGCAAAACAAAAGGCTTAGTCCCTTATCCCCCACTAGACTCGACTATTTATACATTCATGATTAGCATATTGGCATTTAGTTCTCTAAATTAATGCACAGAACGTGGTTGTGTCCGTTGGGATTAGGGAAACCCCGATGGACTTTTGGATAAGGCTCGTCTTAAAGGATTATTATGTGGACAACATATTAATCCGACTAGGTTTGACCATGATGCATGCACAATTTTGACCAAAGTAAGGTTACTATGGGGGTTTATACTGGTACCCTCAAGCGGACAACTTGAGGGGGAAAGGCACAGAACCATCGGCTGCACCGCTGATCGACTAGTTTTACCGCAAATAAGCCTTTCCGAATTTAAGGGTAATAAATAAGAAGAGCACAACCACTCATCAAGCGTTGCTATAGGATTTTGATATGAATGAGTGGAATATGATGTGGAGTATATGCAACGATAAATAGCATGTTTTGAAGTATTTGCACGTAAGAAAAAAATAAATGCAGTATTTAAATAATTAAAAGACAGTTACAGAAAGAAAACAAAGAGACAGGTTAGTTTCAGGAATAAAAGAATCATGAATGCTTTAAAAATAGACAGTTAGATTCAAATAAAGGGAAAGGGTACGGGATAAAGCATGCTTGGACTAATTCATAAAAATAAGTTCGTTATGGTAAGAGCCTAAAATATCCCCAGTAGAGCCGCCATGCTGTCGCGCCCCCTTTTTTCCCTCCTCGCGGGGAGAAGTCTGGGTTTCGACATTTCATGGGGGTAATAACTCATTTCTTTTTGGGAATTTGGGTTCTGAAGAGTCGCCACCTAACGGATTATGGTGCGTTAGGGCACCTAGGGCGATTAACTCTTAGACTAGTTTATATTACCAGAGATTTAGGGTAAGGGCTTGAAATAACCTTGAGGGTAAGGTGTTAGGCACCCCTCTCGGTCCACAATGGTGGGTCCAGGCCGAACTTATACTTATGAATTAGTCCTTTAAACAAATAAATAGTTTAGACACATACTTGCAAATAAAGGCATGTTTTAAGCATCTGTATGACTCAAATAAGGAGACAAAAAAAAAGAGATTTGAACAAGTTGCATATATAGAGAAAAAAATAAAGTTTAAACATCGGGAATTGGGAAAGAGGGGTCCTAGGTTGGTTAGCCTACAGGATCACCCCACACAATGCCCGGTAATCACTCCTCAATGAGGGGCTACACGTGACATTAGCGCGCAGTCATCATATCCTTACTACCCAATTCCCCTCCCCTTGGTCATAGCCTAAAGCATTCTAGCAACCTTGAAAATGTCCTATGCGTGCACTACCCATCCCTTCCTTGTGGCCCTGGAGGTATTTAGGACCTCCATTTTTGGACAGTTCTAGACCTTCCTAAGGTTTTAAAGGATAAAAGTCTAGGCCTCAATCAAGAACAATTAGGACTACATTTAAAGAGAACAAATTACAGGCCCATAGTTACCTCCACAAATATAACAAGTAAATGCACGTCTTCAGACAACAGTCAAGTACTTTAAGAGAAAATCCTAGAACACGATATCTAGGTGAGCAGGGATTATACAGTATTGAATTAGGACGAAGGTGTCGAAATCCTATTTACCTTGCCTACTGATTTAGACCTGTCAAATCTGAATAGTTTTAAATAACAAAACACAGCTTCATAGTTGCAGAATTTAAATTGCCCTAGAGGCTTGCCTAAGCACAGAACAGTGATGTCTTAAGAGCATGATGTCTACATTGATGCACCAAAATAGCGAACAATTTTAAACGGACACTTGATATCTTATAGACATGCTTTCTAGCGCTAGTAAATTAAGGCAGTGCTTGAAAAACTCATTTAAAGAAGCGGATAGTTGACTAAACCAATTCAGAATGAACTAACATGAACAGAACTGATTTGTTTAACTAAACTGATTATAAGTTCTATAGGCAGGATTTCTACTAGAACTGATTTTAATTCCTATAGGCATAGTATCTAATTGTTAAGAACTAATTTCGAACTTATGGGCATGATTTCTAGTGAGACGAATGTAAATACATGATGTAACAGAAACTGAACTCAATCACTTTACACTCTATAGGCATGATATCTAATTGTAAAGTTAATTTTAACCCTATAAGCATGATTTCTATTATTAGAGCCATTTAGATCTGTAACGACCCAACCGGTCGTTTTGAGAAATTAAGCTTCGTTCAACGGCATAAGGTCTGGAACAGCTTCGGGTTATGAGTATCGACTTGCGTACATGGTGGAATTCGGTTTTCGGATGGTTTAGAGTCAAATTGGAAGAAGAAATCTAGTTTCGGAAGTTTGAACGGTGAAAAGTTGACCGGAATTGGACTTTTGGGTAAACGACCACGGAATGGGTCGTGGATGATCTCAACAGCTTCGTATGGTGATTTTGGACTTAGGCACGCATCCGAATTCAGATTTCGAGGCTCGTAGAGTGAATTGAGGCATTTTGGCGAAAGTTGAAGTTGGAAAATGAAGAAGTTTGACCCACAGTTGACTTTTGTGATATCGGGGTCGGAATGCGATTCTGAGAGTTGGAGCAGCTCCATTATGTCGTTTTGGACTTGTCTGCAAAATTTGGCGTCATTCCGAGTTGAATTTATGAGTTTCGGCATGAGATTTGATATTTGAAGATTTGGAAGTTCATAAGCTTGATTTTGGGTTGATTCATCGTTTTGATGATGTTTTACGTGATTTGAAACTTCGAGCGAGTCCGCGATAGGTTATATGACTTGTGTGTATGATTAGACGGGGTCCCGGAAGCCTCGGGTGTGTTTCGGATGGGCTACGGATCCTTTTTCCTCCATTTTGACCTCCGATTTGAGAGATTTTTACATGGTTAGAATCGTGAGAGTACGAGGGTTCTAAAAATGTTAAATTCATCCAATTCCGAGACGTTGGCCTGAGGGGCATTTTGGTCATTTTGCCTAATTTCGCGGTTTAGCTTTTAATTAAATAGTAGAATCAGTTGCTTGAGATGATATTTACAATGTGTGATCGAATTGAATAGATTTGGTCCATTTGGAGTCGAGTACCCGTGGCAAGAACGTGGTTGCTAGTTGATTTTAGCCGGCTCGAGGTAAGTATCTTGCATAACCTTGTGTGGGGGACTTCCCCTTAGGATTTGAGTCTTCTCTGTTGATTGTATTCCTTGTACGCGAGGTGACGAGTGCGTGCTCGGATTTATTTGTGGTAAATTGCCCTTTTATGCTCTTAGATCCTTGTAATCACCGAATATGAAGTTGTTCTGGATACGATTGAGTTTCCTGCTATTAATTTCACCTCTACATGTCTTACTTGGAATTTATTGCCCTTTTTGTTTATCCTTGTTGCTTAATTGACTTTTACTTGTTTAACTGAAGACATTTACCCTTCTATAGTCACATTATCCTTCCTAACTGCTGGTTTTTATTTGGAAATCATTATTTCTACCTCTCATTTAATTAATTGGTCTTAATTGGGAAGAAGTTACATATCCTATGTTTAGTTGATATTTCCTTAATTGTAATTATTTGATTCACGTTAACTTCCTTATTGCTAAACTAAGTATTATGGAATCGTTGTTTCGTATTATTTCCTCTCTTGTTGAGTTGTTCTTATTACATTTAATATTTTCCCTGCTACGGTTATTCCTTGTGAGCTAGTTGTACCGTCTCCTGGTAAGCGGAAGTACTTGAGTAGACTTACTTTCCTTGTTCT
>NW_017685432.1:2938-6834 GCF_001879085.1 Nicotiana attenuata | reverse complement strand
GCGCATCATCAAGAAAGGTGTTCATCCTACCCAATGTGGCTTCGTTATCTGCACAAGAATCATCAGACTCTAACCTGAAGAAAGATAGGTTAGGTAAATTACTAAATAGCTGGCAACAGAATGCTCATGTTACGTACTAACCAACAAAACAAAATTATGCACCAAGAAGAAACTTACAGTCATTTTCTGTCGCAAACTCGAAATAACCCACTTGCCGTCACCAAATAAATCCTTCAGGTCTGATTTTCACACAGCAAATTTCAAAAACTAGGAGGACGATTTTACAATATCTATTAAGTACTAAACTTCTACACTTAAAGGAAGAAATAAAGATGCATACATTTTCGCCTTTGACGAAGTGGCAGATGCAACAATCTGTAGCCAAAGAATTTTACAGTTATAGAATCCTAAAAAGGATGTCTCTTCTTACTTAGGAGAATAGTTGATAAGCTACTCCCTTGGTACTGTTTGATTGGGTACATGTATATTATTTGTGATGAATGAGAAGTTATTTTAATTACTAATGTAACACAATATACAAAGCACATCGAATATATTCTGCGTGGTGCATGCCTATTAGGTAGGTATTTTCTTATTAGTTTAATATTTTAGTTAACTCAGTTGAAGTCTCTTTTTTTTATGTTTAGTACATTGAGACTAATGAAAGGAAAATGAAGCATCTTAGCAGCTTCTGATAGAGATTGTAGGGTGATGTAACAGGCAAGTTGCTTATCATTGGTTGGCGTGATTTATAAAATGGGTAAAGGTGGCTATCTTTGAAACACATGTAATCACACACGCACACACCTAGATAGATTGAGATTGAGATGGAGATGGAGATCGGTGGATTTAAAGAAGAGTTGATTTTCTGCACTATGTGACGACCCAAAGGGTCATCACCTGTTTTCTCTCCTTTTCGCGCTTCCGAGGCCTTGAAAACCACATTTTTAGTAGCCTCGATTTGCGTGCGTAGACCGGGCGTGTAGCCAGAAAGCTTAAATATGAATTCTGTGTGAAAAATGATGAATTTTGTTATTAATATGATTAAAGTTGACTTTGGTCAACATTTTGGGTAAACGGACTCGGACCCGTGATTGGACGGTCCCGGAGGGTCCGTAGAAAAATATGAGACTCGGGCATATGCCCGGAGTCGAATTCCGAGGTCTAGAGCCCGAGAAATGAATTTTTCTGTGAAATTGTTTTTCTAAAATTAATATGGAAATTTGAAATGGAAATGGATTATAACGTGTTGGTATCGGGCCCGTATTTTGGTTCCGGCGGCCGGTACAGGTCTTATATGTGCTTATGAAGTTTGATGAAAAAGTGATGATTTTGAGGTTTGATTCATTGTTTTTTATGTTAATTTGGCGGTTTGATCGCACGGGTAAGTTCGTAGGATGTTGTTGAGTTAGTGTGTGTGAGTGGTTAGGAGCCCCGAGGGCCCGAGAGTGTTTTCGGAGGTGTTCGGGATGGTTTTGGAGTTAGGAAAATGCAGAAAAATCTGCTGTTGGTGCACAGTGAATTCCTTCTTCGCATTCGCACTCCACCCTCGCGTTCGCATAGCTTCAGTGTTTTTTCTCCTTCGCGTTCGCGTCACCACCATTGCGATCGCGTAAGCCAAAATTAGGAGCACAACAACTTCCTCTTCGCGTCCGCAAGGCCTTCACGCGTTCGCGTTGTTCCAGTCTTTCATTCAATGCGTTCGCGTATCCCCTATCGCGTTCGCATAGGCCAATTCCCTGGACCCCAGTATTTTACCCTACGCATTCGCATCCCCCTCTCGTGAACGCGATGCTTGCCAGCTCCCCCTTCTTCGCGAACGCGACCCCTGTGTCGCGAACGCATAGGGCATTTTTGCCCAGTCATTTAATGCTTCAAAAACAGAACAGTGACGGGTTTAGTTCCAAAATTTTCACGAGCTCTCTTCTTCCCCAAGCTCTAGGAGTCCATTGAAGCCCCCATTCTTCAAGACCATTTGGGTTAGTAATTTCCCACCTATTTCCTTCATTTTCTCTCATTAATTAGTGAATTCCTAAGCTTAAATCACATAGATTAGGGTGGAAATTGGGTAGCGTTAGGGCTTTTTAATTTTCTTTGATTTAGACCTCGTTTTGGGGTCGAACTTGAAAACAAATTGTATATTCGGGCTCGTGGGGGAATGGGTGATATGAAATTGATTCGAACCTCGGGTTTCGACCAAGCGGGCCCGGGGTCGATTTTTGGAATTTTGGGAAGAAAGCTTAGAAAACTATATTTAGGCATTGGGTTTTATTTGTTTAGCTTATATATGTTGTAAAGTCGTTATTTCATAGATTTGATTGAGTTGGAGCCGAAGTCGATAGGGAAGGCGGTCGTTGTGGATTGATTTAGCCGTGGAAGTTGAGGTAAGTGTTTGGTTTAACCCTAGCTTGAGGGAATAGGAGTTGAGTCTTGGTTGCTATTAGCTAATTGATCGAGAACGATGTATAGGCATGGTGACGAGTATCTATACATTGGTGTCTAGCATGACCGTGAGTCCTTATTTGCGTATGGTTGGTTGTTGTTATGCCTTCCATGTTTAATTGATGATTTCTATATGTGGTAAAGGCTTTGTGATAGAAATTGTGATCTTGGTACTTCGTGGAGCATTGGCTCGATTGAGAAATGTAGATTGTGACGGTATATGAGATAAGTAACTCCTTGGAGCTTGGCTCAAGTGTTAAAAGTGAATCATAAGGTAAGAAATGAAAGAAAGAGAAAGAGTTATTGGTTATTCCCTTGCCGGGACGTTTTGTTGATTTTGTTGGTTTTTCTCCCTTGCCGGGATATTGAGTTTATTGATGTTGTGCCCTTGCCGGGTTTTAATTGTTTGTTGTGTGCTCCCTTGCCGGGATTTTCATTTTGTTTATTTACTCCCTTGCCCTTATTTGTGACTGTTGTTTGGGTGAGGTAGAGTGATATATATATATATATATATGGATCGGGTTGCACGCCGCAACAATGCTAAACGATATGGGTCGGGTTGCACGCCACAACAATGCTAAACGATATGGGTCGGGTTGCACGCCGCAACAGTGATATTTGAGGATCGGGTTGCACGCCGCAACAGTGATATTTGAGGGTCGGGTTGCACGCCGCAACAATGCTAAACGATATTGGTCGGGTTGCACGCCGCAACAGTGATATTTGAGGATCGGGTTGCACGCCGCAACAGTGATATTTGAGGGTCGGGTTGCACGCTGCAACAATGCTAAATGATACGGACTGGGTTGCACGCCGCAACAGTAATGATATATATTGGGATCGGGTTGCGCGCTGCAACAATTGCCGATTCAAGTGTGTTTATTTAGGATATTTGTTTCGTTATTAGCTATAGATTCTCTTGGCTGCCTCTATCTTTATATTGAGATTTCCGTTGTAACTGTTGTCTCCCCACCGCATGTTTCCCCCTTCCTTTAATGACTGTTTACTTCCTGTATTTCTTTCTGCGGCATGTATATATTTGAATTGCACAGGTTTATGTGGTAGTCTGGTCTAGCCTCGTCACTACTTCGTCGGGGTTAGGCTAGACACTTGCCAGCACATGGGGTCGGTTGTGCTGATACTAGACTCTGTGCTATTTGCACAGGTCCATGTTTCGAGCAGCAGCAACAGCATTAGCACGGGAGCAGACTTTCATTCCATCGAGACACCGAGGTAGCCTTGCAGGCGTCCGCAGGCCCGGCGTCTCCTCTATCCTTACATTATACTGTCATCTCATTGTATTCGAGATAAATAGATTTACGTTTCTTTCAGACTTTGTATTTAGTACTCCTTAGATGTTCGTGAGTATGTGACTCCAGTTCTTGGGTAGAGATACATGTTGGGATTCCGTGTTTTATTCAGCTATCTAATTTGAGACTTCCTCTTATGATTTT
>NW_017685432.1:0-913 GCF_001879085.1 Nicotiana attenuata | reverse complement strand
GGTAGGACATGTTTTGTTCAAATGGGTTCAACCTTCCCTTAAGCACTTTCTTTGATTCATTTTGGCACACTTTCTTGACTCAATTGATTAATTCACTTCTTTTCAAGGGCTAGAGAGACATATTGTCACTCTTTCTTAGGCAATTCAAATCATTTCTCCTTTTTCTACTTTTGTTTCCACACCTTTTTCACTTTTGTTTTTCTTGACCCCTTTTTATTCTTTTTCACCTTGTTCTTTCTTTTTGTCTTTTCTCATTCTCTTTTTCATTGCCTTGCCTTTCTCTTTTTGCTTTAGTACCTTTTTCCCTTTTTGTTTTCCTTCTTGTCTCTCCCCACAAAAGGGTTAACTAGGGATCATTTTGCTGGCCATGGAATTGTTCATTTTACAATCGGATCAAGGAGAGCCTATAGTCACTTCTTAAGTCAAACTTCACCTATGATTTTGCCTCAACAAACACTCAGGGCAAGTTCTAGACCATTGGCTTGGGACTTGGACTCAATATTCTATTCCTCACCACACATGCTAGGGGATTGCTAAAGATATCGAGTCGAGGGCCCACAACGACCTTAGTCATGATTCAAGCGCACAATGGTCCAAAAAGACCACATGATGATTGTTTGGTCAACACAAGAGTCTCAAGGCCACGACTTTCACCATACCCTAAACACAACCTTATGTCTTTGACCATGGGATCAAAGGCAAATGTGTTAGGCCCAAGTGAAGCTTTTCCTGAGGTACCCTTAACTACGAAATATCAAAAACAAAAGAAAAATCAAAGAAACAGACTCAAACCCTTAAGAAGGTAGTCACTCCATCTATCATCGGGAAGAGCCACCCGGTTCGCACTATACTCTACCCTTGGAAAGAACCGTGGCATTAAGAAAACCAAGGGCTTATTGGAAATGCCAAAAAC
>NW_017685431.1:5188-6834 GCF_001879085.1 Nicotiana attenuata | reverse complement strand
TTCCCCGATCAAGGGGCGAGATGTAATCTCCATGAGTTTATGTTGGGCCAGTCTGGAGGACTTGAGGCCGGATCTTTGCCTATGGCTGGAGCACCGAGGTGCTGATTTTGTGTGAGCAAGTGTTTTGAACTTATATGTTCGGTATTGTCTCTATTAGCCGAAATGGCGGTTGGATGCCCGTGTGATGAGTATGTTAGTGCTGCGAGATGTATCTATATGACTTGGTAGTGACGAAGAAGTCTGCTGGATAATAGATGAACTGTTAAGTGTTCGTTTCCTATTGTGATTTGATGTGTAGCCTGAGTGACGGGTGCGTGAAGAATCTTTTCATGTATCCTAGATGGGAGTGAAGTAAATTTCATGTTGCGGTATGAGTTCAAACTCAGGAAGACTAAGTGGCTGTGTAATGTGTGTGACGGTGGAAGGTATGCAGAAACGTTAAATTGAGGCGAAGCAGGTGGGTTATCTCCTGCGGAGTGTTCTTAAGTGATATGATCCCTAGGTGTATGTTAGAAGATCTCATGTGTAATTGAAAAGTACGTGTTGAAAATTTGAAAATTTGGGTCGCTTAAGAGAGTGGACTCAATTGATATGGGGATGAATGCGAGATTTGCAGAGGATTATAGTAGTAGATGATCTGTGTTTTCACAAACTTGTAAATGATTTGAGTTTAATCTCACTATGGTATTGTGGCATCATTAGAGTAAAAGTGTTATGGGTTATTGAGCGTGTCCTGATATTGGCTTCGAGCCAAGTTGGGGAGGTTGCTGTTGATTAGCTGATTGCACGGTTTGGTGCTATGTTGGTTCCAGTTTGGGGCATGCGAGTGAATTAGCTATGGCTAAAGTAAAGGAAAATTTTGACAAAGGTTACATTATGCTTCATGGGGAGAGAGAATCACAGGATGTCTTAAGTTGTTGTTGGTAAAGAATGCTCGGCGCATAGAGCAGGAAGTTGCATGGTTGTATTAGGATGAGGATTTCATTTTTGCGGTATCGGAGTGCCGATGAGGCACGGGTGGCTCTGTTCGTTAGGTCAGGTAATTTGCAGTTTGAATAAGAGTGAATGACTTTCGATAATGGTTCTAATGTGTTCAAGATTCTGCAGGAAACAATCGGGTATTTTAAAGTTGCACGTGTGGTTAGAAACTGTGTTTTCATTGGAAGAGGTTCAGATTTGTGGTATTTCTATGTTAATTATGGGGTTCTATGTATCAGTATCAGGAAATTAAAGGTAACTGATTCAGAATTTGCAGAAAGTTCTTCAGAGAAAAGTATTCTGGAATGTGGCGTATCTGGAAATATTTGAGAAAGTATTCAGTGGCTCATGGGTCTTAGACAGTGTGGTATTATGCTTGGGTCTCGTGTGGTAAGCCTGGGTTGAGGCATTGTGGTGCTACCGCAAGAGGGAATATCAAGTGGATGATGAATCAGAAAGGAAAATCAGATAGATGGAATAGCTTGACAGTAGACCGAATCGGTATGGTAAGGACATGATTAATTTCTTCGTGTGTGTTCGAGATAATGAGTTCGTACAAGTATTTTGCAGCAATGCTCTTGGGTTTCGGCAGCTTGCTTAGCTTGGTTTGGATAGAAGGATTCAGTACTGGCAGTTTAGCTTGTGCAAATGGAATTGGGAGAGAGTTC
>NW_017685431.1:0-753 GCF_001879085.1 Nicotiana attenuata | reverse complement strand
AGGCCTCGAGTGTTATGTGAGAAGGCTTTCAGGCCTTATGTTGATATGAGCAGGCTTTCAGGCCTTATGATGTTATAGCGCTTGGGCTTTAGGAGCCCCTCCAGAGTCTGCACACCCACAGTGAGCGCGGGTACCCATCTATAGTGGATAAATTTTAGACAGTGGTAACAATGACACTGTATGACGCAATTTGGTCAGGTAACAATGACTGACCAGGAATAACACCGTGCGGTCAGGTAACAATGGCTGACCAGGAACTAATTTGTGCCTGAAGGGCTGGTACTATTCTATGTGATTGCCCGAGGGGCGAGTTTTATGTGCTCGTTTTGCATACTTACTTGTCTTTTACTTGTTTAACTGTGGTATTCGTGCCCGAGGGGCGGATTTCTGTGCATAGCGGCATTAATTGTTTTGAAATCGTTTTCGCAATTATTGAAAAGATCATTTTCAAAAGAGATTTGAACTGAGCCAAGGTATTCTAAAGATTTCACCGATTTTACTGTTTTCTCAAAAAAATTGTACCCGGCTTCTATACAGCATGTTGGTTGCTTTACGTGATTTCTTGCTGCTCAGTTATTATTTACTTTTATTACTCACTGAGTTGGAGTACTCACTTTACTCCCTGCACCTCGCGTGCAGTTGCAGGTATTTATTCACCCCGTAGCGGGTATTGGCTGCGTGGAGGCAGAGTTGTAAAGGTTTAGCAAGGTGACTGCTATCGTTCACAGCACCACTGTCTTTCTATGTTATTCA
>NW_017685430.1:4725-6834 GCF_001879085.1 Nicotiana attenuata | reverse complement strand
GAGAGAGTAGAAGACAGAGGTTTAGGAGTTGTAGATGTCAAAAAATACTCGCACGACAGGGAAATCAAATGAAGTGGAATTTTCCTAACGGTTACATAGCCTCTCGCAGATAAGTACAGACGTCTCCGTACCGATCCACGAGACTCTAATAAATCGGCTTGTGATCTGTGACTCCTATGAACCTAGAGCTCTGATACCAACTTGTCACGACCTCAGTTCGCCCTCCGTGAACATGTCGTGACGACACCTAGTCCTTACGACTAGGTAAGCCTAACAATGCGGAAGATAAACCATAATTGCGGAGGAAAATAAATAAAAAACTGAACTAGTAAAATAAAACGGTGTTTAAGGTGCCGCTCGGCACACACCACAACAATTCTCGAAGCTAACAACATTCCCAAAACCCGGAAACTCACAAATCACAAGCTAAGGGATACATAAGAGGCTCTGACTTAAGAATATCTATACAAAGGAGAAGTGCTGAAAGAGCTATACTTATTACAGAAAGCTGGAAAGGGACTCCTCGGTCTGCGGACGTAGCAGATATACCTCGAAGTCTCTACCGATACGCCTCCTTCCAAGGCTGACAGAACTGAGTGGGAGTACCTGTATCTGCACAACAAAAATGTGCAGAAGAGTAGCATGAGCACACCACGGCGGTGCCCAGTAAGTATCAAGACTAACCTCGGTGGAGTAGTGACGAGGAACAGTCAAGGCACCTACCGGTCAATAAACAGTATAATTATAGGAATAATGGAAACGACATATAAATATGTGAAGACTGCATGAATGACCAAGAATGCTACAATTCACAATAAGGGAAAAAAAATACAACAAGTAACAACGAGAATATAATAAATGAGGATACGAAATGACGGCAGAATCACAATCCAAATCCTAAGGTCACAACACAGCAAGGGGAAAACAAGTCAATAACTCATATCCTACAATGATGTTCATAAAGGTCTTATCCAACTCTTTCCACAATTTCACCAAGTCTCGGACAAACCATAACTCGCGAAGACCCAGCATCTGAAATCTAACAATTGGCATCCTGTGCCCCATCAATCTCATGGTCATACCGACAACTAACTGGCTAACTAGGGCCACTCTCACAAATATAATGGATAAACGAGGGCGTACCTCCACCCTTAGAAAAATCAGGAGGAATTCACCTCTAATAGGAGTGTTCAGCTACGTGTATGCTTGTGCAAATGTTTCTAACAAAATTCTACCAGCTAGTAAACATGATAAGGAGAACGGACCGCACGTCCGATGTTTCCTCACAACTTCCAAGCGATAAAGCTCATACCGGTAAGCAACCCACAATCACATTATTAAACAAATAGGAATGCCTCCACAGGCCGTCACAATTCTCTACAATCATCCCCTGACATAGCCCACCTTATTTCGCCACGTGTGCATATAATAAGAGAATAGGTACCGCCTTTTTTCGCCACACGTGCATCAAAATGTTCCCTCCTTATTCCGCCACATGCGCAACCCACATATAAGCATATAACACATCCCGCCTTATTACGCCGCATGTGCAAAACATCAATAACAACAACAGCACGGCAAAGACCTCGTGCAACCCTTCAAAATCAACCGTACGGCAGAAACCTCGTGCATCACAGTATCAACAACCGCACGGCGGAAACGTCGTGCATCACAATATTCACAATCGCACAGCAGAAACCTCGTGCATCATAGTATCAACAACCGCATGGCAGAAACCTCGTGCATCACAATATTCAGAATCGCACGGCAGAAACCTCGTGCATCACAGTATCAACAACCGCACGGCAGAAATCTCGTGCATCACAGTATCAACAACTGCACGGCAGAAACCTCGTGCATCACAGTCTCAAGTACAACATAACTAACGACAATATATACAGGAACAAAGCAAGAGAATCAACTCAGGTATTTCCGTCACCAAAAGACGGTACAACTAAGTCACAAGGAATAACCGTAATAGAGAAATACTAAGCGCAATAAGAACAACTCAACAAGGGAGAAATAATATGAAACAACGATTCCATAATACTAAGTTCAACAACAAGGAAGTTAACATGAATCAAATAATTACAATTAAGGAAATATCAA
>NW_017685430.1:0-729 GCF_001879085.1 Nicotiana attenuata | reverse complement strand
AGCCAATGATTAAATTTATGCAAAAAAGATGTTTCTTTTCAGTTCAGCTTTCAACTGAGGCGCCAAACTAAGATGTGAAAGATCATGCTTGTTGCAAGAAAATGTACTAACAAATACTATTAAAACTCGCATCGATGAACACAACAAAAGCGTTATTTTCTTAATTAAAAATATGACATATGTGAAAGTAAGGATAGTCATCAATAGAAACATATATATTTACCTTCCAAGCTTTTTGGATGCATTTGCAACAAAAAATAGAAATAATCAACACTTGATTTTTCTTCCTTATATATCTCACATAAGGTGTCCTCTAATATAGATCCAGAATATAACCTAATTAAAGCAAATAATAGAGATACATACCTTTCGTCTTCAAGCTTTTGAGTATTACCCAAAATGTTTCATGTGCAGAAGTGGCCTCAAAGTTAGATAACTTTCTTGGTCTTGAGTGAAGCATTAGTATTCTTACCAAGAAAGTACTATTACACATATAATTCATTTCAAGAATAATATAAGACGCATATAGGCATGAGTCAAGTTCGTACGATATCAATATAATCACATGCTTTCTTATCCTAATATCTTATGCAAATGACATGGTTCATGCAAAACATGTACTCAGGCTATTTAAAGTCTCTAAGTCATGGATAAAAAATAATACCAAATAAAATAACAATGTGATCTAGCTAGAAGACTCGAAGTGCATATAGATGGCTAATATGCATA
>NW_017685429.1:5436-6835 GCF_001879085.1 Nicotiana attenuata | reverse complement strand
GAAAATTATTATTATTTTGTCACTTAGTACTGAAAACAAATAACAAATTAAATTAATAATATAATATAATTAATTTTGTTCTATTTTCTTATTTCTTTCACCTCTAATGCTCTTCATGCGAAAATAAACTTATGTATGTTAAGAGTTTTATCAATTTGAAAAATAATTTTACTCGCACGATGATCTCGAAAAAGAGTTGAGTTGAATTTGCTAATTCATTCTCAATATTTTAAATAATATATTTATTTTTGCATTGGAAATATAGAAAATATAGATATTTTGAACTCCTTCCTACTCGAACAACATTTTCTTTCAATCAAGTTTTGTGTAATAAAAAATTACATTTAATAATTAGAAAAAATATATTTAATTAAGTACAAACCTCTCTTTTTTAATATATAGTAGCAATATATAGAAGCTTTCCCTTGGGATTATACAGTCAGACCTCTCTATAACAGCATCCTTATATAACAACACTTCACTATAAAAGCCAAACTTTTTCGGAACCAAATGTCATGATTTGTTATAATATATGTTCTCTATAACAGCAATTCGCTATAACATCCAAAAATATTCGGTACAAACGAATATGTTATTAGATATAATTATCATACTAAGAATTTTATTAGATTAGTAATATTTAAATCCAAAAAAACTTATTTCTAGAAAGAAATAAAATGATGTAAATTAATCATTATATCATTATGATATAAGTTTAAAATTTGCTTAAACATTGTTTATAATTTTAATTATTTATATTGTTAGAGTATTATTTAGCTGCTAAATCCTAATGTAGGATAGGAAATCCATAGTTAGTCACCAGTAGACAACTATTAAATAGAAAATTATAATTGGGGAATTTAACTAACATACGCGTGTACACTTTTTGTTTATATACACTAAATTTATAAAATGTTTTGCATGTGACACTTTTAACTCCCAAAAGAAAAGTTTTGATATTTTAATGCTTCGTTGGGTATCTTCCTTAAATATGTATACGCTTGCACACTTGCATATAAATTTTAGTTTTTTAAAGTCCTAAATATCAGGATCTTTTATATTGTTTATATAAGGAAATATTTAATAGCAATAATTTTAGTTGATTTTAAACTGCTAAATTTTAGGAAAAATAATCAAACGACTATTTTGTCTAGTGTGAACTTTATTTTTAAAGGGTAAAAAAGGCGAACGACATTTCGCTAAGGGTGTTTGTGTTTTTAATATAGTATAGATTGTGAGCACGTGATTTTTGCCCTAAGCAATAATTCCCAAAATTTTCAAACAAAACAATTTCTTTAGTATTTTGTAATTTTTCGTGAAGTTTGTGTTATTTTCTGGTAATTGTTTGCATTTGTTTGTTGTATTTTAATTTCACATGAAAAACATAAAAATAACAAAT
>NW_017685429.1:0-723 GCF_001879085.1 Nicotiana attenuata | reverse complement strand
TTTTCTCTTTTAGGTCAAAATGAGTGATTAAAATCACCTTAATAAATGTGCAGGATGAGCACGACTCACAATGAATTATTTTCAATCATGCATAAAATCCCTTTGGAGTTACGTCTGTGGTTGAACGACTTAGGCGGAGAAGGGCAGGATGCAGTCAAGAAACATTTGAAAGGGCTTACCGGTTTGCTCGATATTGTGCCTCGCGGAGATATTATTAGAGCACTGATTACATGCTGGGATCCAGCACATAGTGTGTTCCATTTTTCGGACTTTGAGCTTACCCCGACATTAGAGGAAATAGCTGGCTACATTGGAAAAGATGAGGTTCCGTTGAGGCACAAATACTTGGTTGCCCCCAGAGTTGTAGCCGTGCACAGATTTCTAGACTCTTTAAAGATAGTCAGAACCGTCCATAACACAGATCTAGCAAGTGGCTTTTGTACTCTGAGCTTCATATATCAGCGATATGGCCATATCGGGGGGTTCAACAACCCAGAAAGTAAGATATGTAGCAAAGGAAACCGCCAAAAGTGGGAAGAGCATCGACGTTTCGCCTTTATGGTAGCTTTCCTGGGACTTCTGGTATTTCCAAGGAAGGATGGGAACATCGACATAAAAATAGCTGGGGTCGTCAGCACATTAATTACTCAAGCCAAAAGTACACTTGCACCTATGATATTGGCCTACATCTTCCGTGCTCTTACAGCCTGCAAGGCCGGGGAA
>NW_017685428.1:6136-6835 GCF_001879085.1 Nicotiana attenuata | reverse complement strand
ATTATTATTGTCATTAAGTTGTATTTATCTATTCATTTATGTTTATAAATTTTGAAGAGGTGTGTGTTCTGTTGGCTGACCTTGCTTCACGAGAGGCGCCATCACGACTAGTGCGGGTTTCGGGTCGTGACAAGTTGGTATCAGAGCCTAGGTTACTAGGTCTCACAAGTGTTGAGCAGGTTTAGTAGAGTCTCGCGGATCGGTACGGAGACATCTGTATTTATCCTCGAGAGGCTGCAGAACCTTTAGGAAAACTTCACTTTCTTGGAATTCTTATTGTGCGTACTTGATTCAGCTTTAGATAACTCTTGAAATTCCTTCCACACGTCTATATGCGCACATGAGCGCTCAGTATTATATATGCCTTGATGGTTTGTGATTCCCCGATCGAGGGGCGAGATGTGATCTTCGTGAGTATGTTGGGCCAGTCTGGAGGACTTGAGGCCGGATCCTTGCCTATGGCTTGAGCACCGAGGTGCTGATTGTGTGAGCAAGTGTTTTGAACTTGTACGTTCGGTATTGTCCTTATTAGCCGGATTGGCGGTTGGATATCCATGTGATGAGTATGTTAGTACTGCAGGATGTATCTATATGACTTGGTAGTGACGACGAAGTCTGCTGGATAATAAATGAACTATTAAGTGTTCGATTCCTATTGTGACTTGATGTGTAGCCCGAATTATGGGCGCGTGAGGAATA
>NW_017685428.1:0-4966 GCF_001879085.1 Nicotiana attenuata | reverse complement strand
ATAACAGACCCTTCCCATGGTTCTGGATTTTTTTTTCTTCAATTTGGAAACCCAGCGAAGACAAACGACTCCCTCTCTATCGTCTTCTTCTGGAGAGAGATTAGAACAACCATAGACAAAAAGAAGCTGCTACTTCTTCATCAAAAAAACCAACAGATCCCATCCCCACACGACCCATGAACGTTAATCACCAAATGACCCCATCTCCACCAGCAACAGAACCAACCTCCACCCCTGAATTCGCCGGAAAACACTCACACACAGCCACAAACACGCACAGAAACCAGAAGGGAGGCAGCGAGTTTCAGCCCAAAATCGAGTGAACGTTAGCTCCGAGCTTGGGTGACGAGTTTTTCGGCGCCGGTTCGAGGTTCCTGCGATGTTGCCATTAGAACTTTCTGGGCTTTGTTCATGTATTATGGCAAAGATTCTGACTCTGTTCTTGCTTCATAAATACAAAGGTTCATTCTTATTTTATCTCAATATTTTCAGTTTTTGCTTCGCGATTGAAAGACATAATTTGAATCCGTCTAAATGTCCTGAGTTTTCGTCGCTTCTATCCAGTATGAGATTTTGACTTAGATCTATGGATATGTGCTCAAACGCATGGATAGTGAGTTGGTTTTGGATCTGTGGATATTCTATGCCACAAATCTTTGATTTCTGATTTTTTTTCTATCTTTTTAGTTGCATTTTTGTAAGTTTCCAATGTGAGTTTGTGCTGTATTCTTCTCACGATTTTGAGCAGTATTTGGTCGTTCTTTTTGTGTTTTTATTGTATTATGGTTGATCTGTTTGTTCAATTATAATTTGAGTTTGGAATTTTCGGATTTGATTTTGTTGTTTTTACTAGGTATTCTGGTTTGATTTTATGTTTCTTTTGCAAATTTGTTCGTTTTCGTTGGTCAGTGAAATTTTATTTCGTTCATTGTGTTCAGCTGTGCAAATTGAATTATTCGTTTGTTTAATAGCTTAGTTTACTATTAAGAAGTATTGAAGTTAGGTTGTAGATTTATATTTTTACGTGATTTTGCTCACCAGATTTAGCCCAGTGCAATTTTCTTAGTAGTTGTGTAAATATGGCCTTAAATCTTTGGTGGAAGTAATCCTTTGAAATTAGAAATCGAGGCGTGCCATTTAACAAATTTCCATGGCCCTCGCAAAGTTAAAAACGCGTAGTTACTTTAGGCGCGTTGTTTTAATAATATTACCTTCCTAAACTCGGATGTGCATTTCATGTGACCCAAATCCAAATCCTAAAACGTTGAATAAAATGTGTTTTGGATTGCGGGTGCATTTCATGTGACGCGATCCAAAGACATATTTTAGACGACGTTCAATCTTCCTTAAAATTAATTAAAAGCGGTAAATAATTTAAAATTGCACCATAGATCCAAAAATGCATTAAAATCAGATAATATGCCAAATTATAACAGTTGAGCGACCGTGCTAGAACCACGGAACTCGGGAATGCCTAACACCTTCTCCCGGGTTAACAGAATTCCTTACTCGGATTTTTGGTGCGCGGACTGTTAAACAGAGTCATTCTTTTCCTCGATTCGGGGTTTTCAAACCGGTGACTTGGGACACCATAAATCTCCCAAGTGGCGACTCTGAACTTCTTAATATAAATGAATCCCGTTTCGATTGTCCTTTAAGTGGAAAAACTCCTTTATGCCCTTTTACGGGGGTGTAGTCAAAAGGAGGTGTGACATTCCCCTTGCTGTGTTGTGACCTTAGGATTTGGATTGTGATTCCGCCGCCATTTTCGTATCATCATTTATTATATTCTCGTTGTTACTTGTTGTCCTTTTCCCTTATTGTGAGTTGTAGCATTTTTGGTCATTCATGCAGTCTTTACATATTTATATATCAGTTCCATTATTCCTATGATTATGCTGTTTATTTGACCGGTAGGTGCCTTGACTGTTCCTCGTCACTACTCCACCAAGGTTAGTCTTGATACTTACTGGGCACCGCCGTGGTGTGCTCATGCTACTCTTCTGCACATTTTTGTTGTGCAGATATAGGTACTCTCACTCAGTTTTGTCAGCCTTGGAAGGAGGCGTATCGGTAGAGACTTCGAGATATATCTGCTACGTCCGCAGACCGAGGAGTCCCTTTCCAGCTTTCTGTAATAAGTATAGCTCCTTCAATATTTCTCCTTTTTATAGACATTCTTGAGTCAGAGCCTCTTATGTATCCCTTAGCTTGTGATTTGTGAGTTTTCGGGTTTTGGGAATGTTGTTAGCTTCGAGAATTGTTGTGGTATGTGCCAAGCGGCACCTTAAACACCATTTTATTTTACTAGTTGTGACGACCCGACCCGTTGTATCACGAGTTACCGCTCCGTTTCCCCTATTTTATGCTTCTTCATGTTTTATTATCAGTAATTGGTGTGTTACAGTTGATTTGGATTGGTTTTGGTAGGAAATGAGACACTAAGTCTCTTTTAAGAAGGATTAAGTTGGAAAAGTCAACCGGATGTTGACTTAAGAGTTAGAGGGCTCGGATGTGATTTCCGGTGATTCGGTTAGCTTCGGGGGATGATTTGTGACTTAGGAGTGCGATCGGAATTGATTTTGGAGGTCAGGTGTAGAATTAGGCTTGAATTGGCAAAGTTAGAATTTTGGCGAATTCCGGTTGATAGGTGAGATTTTGATCCGAGGGTCGGAATGGAATTCCGAGAGTTGATGTAGCTTCGTTACGTGGTTTGTGATGTGTGCGCAAAATTCAGGTCATTCAGACTTTGTTTGGTTGGGTTTTTGATCGAATGCGTGTTTCGGAAGTTTTTGGAAAAACTTAGGCTTGAATTCGATGTGAATTGATGGTTTTGGTGTTGTTTGAGGTGTTTTGATGATTGGAACATGTTTGAATGAGGTTTTGGGATGCGCTGGTGCTTTTGGTTGAGGTCCCGTGGGCCTCGGGTGAGTTTCGGATGGTCGATCGGACCAATCTTGGCATTTTGAGTTGCAGATTTTACTGTCTTGATGTTGCAGAGTATTTTTGCTTCGCGATCGCGGGTGTGGTGTCGCGATCGCGTAGAAGCTTTTTGGGAGGCAGGTGAATTACTCTTCGCATTCGCGATGTGTGGGTTCGTGTTCGCGAAGGGGTAGCTGAGTGTGCATCGCGTTCGCGAGGCAGTAGCCGCGAACGCATATAAGGAATTGAGGTTCAGGTTTCTTTGGTCTTCGCGTTCGCATAATGTGTGTCGCGTTCGCGTATATATATGAGGAATAAAACTTTGCGTTCTCGTGGTGTGGGACGCGTTCGCGAAGGACTTTTGGCAGATGGAAAATTTGAGCATCGCGAACGCGGGATAGCCCTCGCGTTCGCGAAGAAGGAGGGGTCAGACCTGGGCAGAAAGTTTATAAACATTTCATCCGCGAGTTTGTCATTTTTCCACCATTGTTGAGTATTTTGAGAGTTCTTTGGGACAAATTGAAGAGGGATTCAAGGAGGATTGATTGGAGCTAAGTTCCTTGGCCTAAATACACGAGATTATGATAGATTTAACATGGAAATTGGTTGAAATACATCAAAAAGGGGTAAGGCTAGGGCTTGAGTTTTTGATATTTCAAATTGGGATTTGATAGGTCATTTGAGCTCGGATTTGAGAGTTCTTGGTATGTATGGACTCGTGGCGAGACGAGGAATCCGGTAATGTGAGTTTTGTAATTTTTCGAGAAGTGGGCCCGGGGCTCGAGTTTTGCTAGTTTCGAGATTTTGCTATTTTTCGATTATTTTCGATTGGGTACTGTTCCCTTAGCATATTGTGATGTATTCGCTCTGATTTTGGATAGATTTGACGCGCGTGGAGGCCGGTTTGAGGGGCAAAGGCGTCGCGAGCTAGAGATTTCACCGGTTCGAGGTGAGTAATACTTGTAAATGATATCCTGAGGGTTTGAAACCCCGGATTTGCACATCATAGTGCTGTATTAAGGTGACTTGCACGCCGGATATGAGCGTGGGGTAGAGCACCGTTGGGGATTGTGACTTGGTCCGTCCCGATTGGTTAATTACTGCGTATTTGACTGGAAATTATTTGTTATCATTGCTATTTGGGCTGATTGCCATGTTTGGGCTGATTGCCATGTTTGGGCTTCGTGCCAACTATGTGAATCCTTCGGGGATTGATATCACTGTTTTCGCATCATTTTCGCATACTATTTGATCTCGGTCCAGGGTTTTAATACTGATTTGCAAACTCAGCCATTTTTCTAAGATTTGAGAACTTAAACAACATTTTTTTGACGTTTTGAGCTGAGAACTGTTATTTTTATATTGCCCAAGTGGCTTATGTGCATTTCTGGACTGAGCATGGATCGGGCTGCATGCCGCAGCACTGTTATAGTGATTTCTGGATATATGGTTGGCTCGGGCTGCGCGCCGCAGTGGTACTGTACTGATATTGAGGCCGAGGGCCTGGTTGATGCCACGAGATGGCTTGATTATTGCGCTTGGGCTGTAGGAGCCCCTCCGGAGTCTGTACACACCCCCAGTGAGCGCCGTCGACGTTAAATATGGATGGCTCGGGCTGCACGCTGCAGCGGTCATATGCATTGCATTGCACTCATGCATTGGTTCCTGTTTGTATTACGTGTCATGACATTCAACACTCTCATTTCATTGGCATCCATGCTACATCTTGTACTGTTTACCAGATACCCTGGTGTTATTTGTTAATAAAGTGTTGTGCCCGAGGGGCTGACTTACGTGCTGACTTGCACTATTTGTTTCGCATTCATTTGCTTAATTGTTGAAAAAGATATTTTCAAAAGAGGTTTTTAATTGAGCCCAGATAGATTTTCTAAAGGATTTCACGGTTTTACTGTTTTCTCAAAGGGTTGCACTGTCCTATATAGCATGATGGAGTGCCTTTCGTGATTTCTTGCTGCTCAGTTATTATTTACCTTTATTACTCACTGAGTTGGAGTACTCACTTTACTCCCTGCACCTCGCGTGC
>NW_017685427.1:0-6836 GCF_001879085.1 Nicotiana attenuata | reverse complement strand
ACGAGCTTGTTGCATTAAGCTCATTTGGAGGTACCTTTATCATGTCTGCATGTATCTGGCAGCGGTGGCATTTCCGGACATACTAGATGCAGTCCGTCTCCATAGTCATCCAAAAATAACCAGCTCGGAGTATCTTCTTGGCTCAGACAAAACCATTCATATGCGGACCGCAGGTCCCAGCGTGAATCTCCTCTAGTAGCTTGGATGCTTCCTTTGCGTCTACACACCTCAACAATCCCAAATCAGGAGTCCTTCTATATAGAATTCCTCCGCTGTGGAAGAAATTATTGGATAACCTTCGGAGCGTGCGCTTCTGAATAGGATTTGCAAGTTCTAGGTACTCTCCTTTTGTCAACTATTCCTTGATATCCTGAAACCAAGGCTTTCCTTCTGCTTCTCCTTCGACATGGGCACAATAAGCTGGCTGATCATGGATTTTTACTGGAATGGGATCAATGAAGTTCTTGTCTGGATGTTGTATCATGGATGATAAGGTAGCCAATGCATCGGCGAATTCATTCTGGATTCTGGGAACATATCGGAATTCTGTCTTTTTGAACCACTTTCTCAACTCCTGCACGTGATGCAGATACGGGAATATCTTGGAGTTCTTGGTTGCCCATTCTTCTCGGACCTGATGTATGAGGAAGTCTGAATCTCCAATTACTAGAAACTCTTGTACGCTCATGTCAATAGCCATCTTGAGCCCGAAGATGCAGGCTTCGTACTCGGCCATATTGTTGGTGCATGGGAACCTGAGTTTGGCAGACACCGAATAATGCTGACCGGTTTCCGATACTAGGACTGCTCCTATGCCAACTCCTTTAAAAATTGCTGCTTCGTCGAAAAATATTCTCCACCCATCATAGGATTCTGCAATGTCTTCTCCTATGAATGATACCTCTTCATCAGGAAAATACGTCTTTAGGGGTTCGTATTCTCCATCCACGGGGTTTTCGGCAAGATGATCTGCTAGTGCCTGTCCCTTGATTGATTTCTGAGTTACGTAGACAATGTCGAATTCACTCAACAGGATTTGCCACTTGGCTAGCTTGCCGGTGGGCATAGGCTTCTGAAAAATGTACTTCAAGGGATCCATCCTTGATATGAGATATGTAGTGTAGGCACAGAAGTAGTGCCTCAGCTTCTGGGCTACCCAAGTCAAAGCACAACAGGTGCGTTCTAACAGAGAATATCGGGCCTCGTAAGGAGTGAATTTCTTGCTGAGGTAGTAAATGGCCTGTTCCTTTCTCCCTGTTTCATCATGCTGCCCCAAAATGCAGCCGAAAGCTCCATCTAGTACTGTGATGGAGAGTAGCAAAGGTCTACCTGGCTCAGGCGGGACTAAGACCGATGGTGTTGATAGGTATTCTTTAATTCTGTCCAAAGCTTTTTGGCAGTCATCCGTCCATTTAGTAGCGGCGTCCTTTTTTAACATCTTAAAGATTGGCTCACAGATAACTGTAGATTGTGCTATGAATCGACTGATGTAGTTGAGTCTCCCCAAGAAACTCATCACGTCCTTCTTGTTCTTTGGCGGTGGCAGTTCTTGGATAGCTTTGACCTTTGATGGATCTAGTTCTATTCCCCGGCGACTCACAATGAATCTAAGTAATTTTCTAGCAGGAACCCCAAATGCACACTTTACGGGGTTTAGTTTCAGGTTGTACCTCCGTAATCAGTTGAAAAACTTCCTCAGGTCTTCCATGTGATTAGTGGCCTTCTTGGACTTAATGATCACGTCATCCACATATACGTCTATCTCCTTGTGTATCATATCATGAAAAATGGTAGTCATAGCCCTCATGTAGGTGGCCCCTGCATTCTTTAACCCAAACGGCATCATCTTGTAGCAGTACATTCCTCACGGCGTGATGAAAGCCGTTTTCTCAGCATCTTCTTCATCCATCCAGATCTAATGGTAACCGGCGAAACAATTCACAAATGATTTCAATTCATGCTTGGCGCAATTGTCGATCAGGATGTGTATATTTGGCAAGGGGAAGTCGTCTTTCGGACTGGCCCGGTTGAGATCTCGGTAGTCGACACAGACTCTAACCTTCCCGTCCTTCTTTGGTACTGGCACGATATTGGCTAACCACGTTGGGTATTCCACTACCCTGAGGACCTTGGCTCTGACCTGCTTGGTGACTTCTTCCTTGATTTTCAGACTCATATCTGGCTTGAATTTTCTGAGCTTCTGTTTTACCGGTGGACATGTCGGGTCAGTTGGCAGTTTGTGTGCCAAAATAGATGTACTCAGACCAGTCATGTCATCGTACGACCAGGCGAAGATGTCCTCATATTCTCTTAGAAACTTGGTGTATTCCTTCTTTTTTGATGACGATAAGTGAACGCTGATTCGTGTTTCTTTGACATTCTCTTCATCTCCCAGGTTAACAATCTCAATTTCGTCCAGGTAGGACTTCGGCCTGTTTTCAAAGTTCTCTACTTCTTTGACAATTTCCTCTGGTATGTCATCTTCCTCTGAGTCCATGTCTGTTTGTTGCGTTATCTCATTGCATGTCACAGTCATTGGTTTATCAAGACAAGTAATAGTAATGCTGTATAAGTAAAGTAATGAGAGAAAATAATAAGAGTGTTGATTTATATGGAAAATCGAAATGCTTTGATAAATTCCATAATTGTTTTGAACATTGAAGATCTTATTGCAGGAATTTAAAATGCGGAAGAAAAACTATTAAAATTAAAGATAGTGCATGGTGCTTGTTCAGCCTTGCTACCCCGAGGCTTGCCGGGCTCTGGTGGTCCTGATGGTCCAGTTATTTAGGCATGCTCCTTTGCTCACAGCCTATATGGAAGGGCCTTCCTCCCCCTCCTCCTCGAAAACGACACAACAATCCATATCAACGTCTTCCAGGAACAAATTCCTCACTGCTGCCAGTGCTTCCTCTTCTTCTGACCCATAGATTATTTTGGCCAGTTGGAAAGTCTGTTCCAAGTGTGGTATTGGCTGCTCCAATGGATAGTAAGGGCCGCGCCACGGTGGCGACCAGTGGTTGAATTCCTCCCAAGTATACTCATATCCCAATCCGAAGGTGGTGCCATGTTTCTTGAGTTTGATAGGCTTAGCGATTCCTTGGAGGTTCTTGCCAAGTCCCTTGCCAGGTTCGTATCCGCTCCAGTTCAATATGCTTTCAATTTTGTTATCCCACCATTTGTCTTTATCAACGGCGTTGACCCGCTCGATGTGGTGATAAGTCTCCCCGCCTATCTTTCTTCTGCCTCCTATTTCCGGGATGGTTTGGCGACTGTATATGGGATTACTACCATCGCCGTGAATGATCACCTCTTGGTGATTCCACTCAAACTTCACTGCCTGATGTATTGTTGATGCTACGGCCCCAGCGGCATAAATCCATGATCGTCTCAACAACAGATTGTAAGATGCCAGCACGTCTATTACTTGAAAGTCAACATCAAACCAAGTAGGCCCCATTTGCAAACACAGGCTAATTTCCCCAATGGTGGACCTTTGGGTACCGTCGAAAGCTTTGACGTTGATGGCCCCGTCCTTGATCTCATGCAGCCCCTTTCCCAATGTTTTGAGTGTTACCAACGGACAAATGTTAAGGCTGGACCCTCCATCAATCAGGATTCTGGTGATAAAATAATCTTCGCATTGCACGGTGATTTGCAAAGCCTTATTGTGACTCAACCCCTCTGGTGGCAGCTCATCTTCATGAAAAGTGATCTTGTGACTTCCCAATACCTGTCCCACCATGTTGGCCATCTCCCCGCCAGTGATGTTGCTCGGTACATACGCCTCACTCAGAACTTTTAACAGGGCATTCTTGTGCGCATCAGAGCTTGTAGCAATGCGAGGATAGAAATTTGCGCTGGTGTTTCATTCAGCTGATCAATGATCGAGTATTCCTTGGCTTGTATCTTTCTCCAGAGATCATCGGGCCCGGGTTCAGTGATGGTTGGCCGGCTAGAGGCCTGCTTGCTTAAATCAGCCAAATGTTCCGGGGTATAAACCCTACCGGTTCTCGTCATACCCTGTGCCGCAATAGCTTCCCCGAACTTGACCTTCCCTTTTCTTCTTGCCTCGGCTGTGTAGTCCCATGGTATAGCATTTGTATGGAACGGTGTTATGGCTGACATTGTCACTAGAATTGGAGTGGCTATCTTTACTCCAAACGGAGCCTGCACCTTGGGCGGTAAAACGGCAACCTCGAATGGTGTAGGTGCCTTTGCTGGAGACACGAATTCAACCTCAATTGGCGCTGACGTCTTTGCAGATGGTGGTGCTTCAAACTCAAGTGGCATGGACATATCGGCGTCCCCAGAGGGCTGAATTTGGACTATGATCGGATTAAAGGTGACTATTGGTTTCTTTGGATCGTCACCTTCTGTGATCAAACCGTTCGATCCCTTGGGGTCCCAATCATCCTCTATTTCAATCATGTGAACACCTCCACCTTTGTGATCTGGCAGAGGGTTATTGCGGACATTCGGAGCAGGCTCCTTTGCCACAATGATCTTGTTATCAATAAGAGTCTAGATCTTATCTTTCAGAGAACGGCATTCGTCAATGTGTGTCCTTTCATGCCGGAATGGTATGCACAGGACTTGTTTGGATTAACCCACTGAGAAGGGTTCTCAGGAGCAACAGGGATTGGGGTGACGTAACCAGCATTCTTGAGTCTTTCATACAACTGGTCGATAGGTTCAGCAATAGCCGTATATTGTTTTGGAGGTCTTCAGTCAAAGTTTGGTCGAGGTCTAGGGAAGTTTTGGCGTGCAGGTGGAGATTGATAGTGGGCTAGTTGAGCATTCTAGGCTTGGTAAACATGTGCGGATTGGGAATATTTGGGTGAAGTAGGCTGATATGTGGGTGGTGGAGGTGATTGATAAGTGGGTGGTGGAGTTTGGTAAGAGGGTGAGGGTGCTTGGTAGTTTGGAGTAGGCTGATATGTGAATGGAGACATTGGGTAGGTTTGGTATTTGATGGGAGATTTGGTTCTTTGTGCAACCATCACAGCTCCTACGTCTCTCTTTTTGGACACACCGCTTGACTGTAAGGCCTTGTTTGTAGCTTGTAAAGCCTCGAAATTAGTAACCATACCGATTTTGATGCCCTCTTCGATCCTTTCTCCCAGCTTGATAATGTCAGAAAATTTGTGGCCTTCGATCATCATCAGCCTTTCGTAATACTGTGGGTCTTGAGCCCGGACAAAGAATTTGTTCATTTGTTCTTCCTCTAAGGCGGGTCTAACCTTAGCAGCTTCGGACCTCCAGCGAGTAGCATACTCGCGGAATGTTTCTGTGGGCTTCTTCTTTAGATTTTTGATATAGAACACATCCGGCGCATTCTCCGTGTTGAACCGGAACCTGTCCATAAAGTCAGACGCCATGCTTACCCAGTTCGGCCACTTCTTTGGATCTTGGCTAATGTACCAAGATAAAGCATCTCCCTTCAAGCTCCTCATGAAAATCTTCATGCGGATTTTCTCGTCTTTTCCTTCTCCAACCAGCTTGTCACAGTATGTTCTCAAATGGACCCTTGGATCCCCTGTACCATCAAACATCTCGAACTTAGGAGGTTTGTACCCCTCGGGCAGTTCAACATCGGGCTGTATGCAAAGATCTTCGTAGTTCAGCCCTTCAATTCCCTTACTTCCCTCAACGCCTTGAATCTACAAGTCAGTTTCTTCAGTTCTTCAGCCAGGTTCTTGATAAGCAAATCTTTTTCATTAGACTCGGGTGTGTTTGAGATGGGTGGGTGGAGTGCGGCAAAGTCTCCACGTAGATGGGGGTATTATGGTGGGTGTGGCAGTGATCATTTGTGGAGTTTTGTGGTTCTGGGATGAGCAGCGGGGTATTGTTGGAAGTATAGCAGGTGTTGCAGTGGTGGTGAGGAGTGGGATGGTTGAGTTGCTTTGGGATATTTTGTGGAGGTACGGGATTCTGAGCATTTGGGAAATTGATATCTGGAGTAGTGAGGGAAAATGACAGATTCGCCAACTTCCAGACTTGATCAAGTTCTTCCTAAAATTTCAGCAGCTTTTGTTCCAGTTGGGATGCATTTTACTTGGGAACCAGAGTACCGTGACCATGAGTGACCTCTACCCGTTCAGTTGAGTTTTCCTTTCTGGCGTTGTTCAAATCTTCCATCTTTCCTTTATTCTTATTTTTGGCCGGGCTGAGAGGAGGAGTGGGTGGAGGGCCCTTGGATCTTGTGGAATAGGATGATGTTGCCAGAGTGCTCGAACTAACCTTTAGAGAGGGGAATAATCAAAAACAAAAAATAAACAAAAAGGTAACCAAGTTAGTGAGGTTTATAAAAAGCGTTACAATATTTAAACACATAGTGCGATACTGTAAATCGTGTCCTAATTTGGGGACCTCTTTATGCCCGAGGTAGGCCTAGCGACTGATTGATTTGGAGAACTTGGAATGCTAAATACCTCATTTTATTGATAGAAAATAAGACGAATCCCAAATCGACACTAAATAACAGGAAAAATGAAGTCACTAATGGCCATTGGCCTTATTACATTTAAATAGCGAAATGATAAAGTCCTATCTACTTGGTCCCTGAAGGACCCTTCCCAGACTCGGCATCCCTGGCTTCGTCAAATAACTTCCCCAGCTCGCGAAGTCCCAGCAATAGGTAGGCTCTGGCTAGATGTCCTCCTTCGTTCCCCTCAGCATTCTGACAATCTTTGACCCTTTTGAGAAACCTTATTTCCAGTTCCACTCTGCCTCGCTCCAGGTATCCTAGTCGCTTGTTGGCATTGACGGCCATGTCCTTCCATTCCTCAATTAGTTTTTGATTGGCTTCTTGTATCTCACGGTGCTCACTTTCG
>NW_017685426.1:6173-6837 GCF_001879085.1 Nicotiana attenuata | reverse complement strand
TTTCAAGCATACCAAATTACCATTTATATACCATAATTCAAATCAGGGATATAATTAAGGGTGCATTTATATTAGGCATAATTATAGGACCGTATATTCCCACTTTCTCTTTCCTTTCATCTCAACTAAAATACAAATTCAAAATCTGAATTTATATTAGGCTAACCAGAATACACTCATTGAAGCTGAACCCTCGAGTGGATTTTTATGAACAATATTCAATCTTTTTCTTTCGACTAGAGCTGCAACGATCATAGTAGAAACAGAGAAGATCATTCCAATACCGATCCTTTGGAGAATACTAATGCCTCTTTCGTTTCCTGTTGCCCGTCTTAGGACAGGTACGAGGATTTTCTCATAGATAGTGACAGACATTATCATGCCAACAGCTGCTAAGAAAAATTGAAGCAGGGGGAATCTCAAAATTGTGAATGATTTTCCGGTTCAGTTGCACGCCTTGTTTGATGAAAATGTTGCTGCTTGTGCTACACAAATACCAAATGGTATAGTGGTTAGCCAAATGGGAGTGGTGTTGATCACTAGCTTCAATTCTTCTACATTGGTCACGGTTGTAAGTTTCCAAGGATTCTGTTGCTGCTGCTGTGATTATACCCGATGGCCCCATTATCTACAATTCATCTACAGAAAACATGCATCTACAATT
>NW_017685426.1:0-1470 GCF_001879085.1 Nicotiana attenuata | reverse complement strand
CCTAGGGAGTCTTTTCCATTATTGTGCACAAAGCACTTACATCCAAATGCCCTAAGATGGGATATATTTGGCTTTCTCCCTTTAAGTAACTCATAGGGAGTCTTCTCTATAAGAGGTCTAGTCATGCACCTATTGATGATGTAACATGCAGTGTTTACAGCCTCTGTCCAGAAGCTGTGAGGCAATTTACTAGAAAGAAACATAGTCCTAGCCATATCTTCAAGAGTCATGTTCTTTCTTTCAACTACCCCATTTTGTTGAGGAGTCCTAGGGGCAGAGAAGTTATGATCTATTCCATGCTCATCACAAAATTCAGTGAACTTAGCATTTTCAAATTCAGTTCCATGACAGACCTAATGGATGCAAGTTGATTTCCTAATTGTTTCTGAGTCTTTCTAACAAAAGCAGTAAACATTTCAAATGCTTCATCTTTAGATGTTAAGAATAGTACCCAAGTAAACCTAGAATAATCATCAACAAGTACCATCACATATTTCTTACCACCTCTGCTCAATGTTCTCATTGGACCGCAGAGATCCTTATGAACCAGTTCCAACGTCCTGGTTGTGCTTACCATTTTCTTGCTTTTAAAGGATGATCTTACCTGCTTCCCCCTTGTACAGGCCTCACAAACTTTGTCTTCCTTGAACTTGATGTTAGGCAACCCTATCACCAAGTCTTTAGAGACTAATTTGTTGAGTTGATTCAGACTTGTATGACCAAGTCTTTTGTGCCACAGGAGGGGATCATTATCTAACACACTTAAGCAAGTGAGTTCATTTTCTGAAAGAGTGGACAAATCTACAATGTAAATATTGTTAACTCTTTTTCCCTGAAAACAATCTTGTTAGTGGTAAGGTTAATCACAAAACATTTGGTAGAGGTAAATGCTACAAGGTTGCCTCTGTCACACAGTTGTGACACACTGATTAGGCTATACTTCAAGCCATCTATCAAGTAGACATTCTCAATAGAGTGAGAGTCTGTCTTACCTACCCTTCCGACCCCAATGATCTTACCTTTCTTCCCATTTCCAAAGGAGACATTACCTCCTTCCAAGTCCTCAAGTGAAAGGAACTGGTTCTTGCTTCCAGTCATATGTTTTGAGCAGCCACTATCCATGTACCATATTTGGTTGCTTCCCTTCACTTGGACCTGCAAAAAGAAATAAAGGGTTAGTCTTAGGAACCCAAACTAGTTTGGATCCCTTTCTATAGGCAAAGGGATAAATCAAATTCCTTTTTGCCCACCCAGGCAGCCTATTTTTTTCTTGAACAAAAGCTTTGTTCTTTTGACTGGCCTTTTCTTTTGCATTACATTCATTTTTGTAATGACCAGTCTTGCCACAGTGAGTGCAAATTTTGTTTACAGGAAGAGTGAGGTACTTGCTTTTATGGTCCCACTTAGGTGCTTGAGTCCCATAGCCAAGTCCTCTTTTGTTGCTACTGTGATGTTCTTGTAGCCAGAAAA
>NW_017685425.1:5559-6837 GCF_001879085.1 Nicotiana attenuata | reverse complement strand
AAAATTTCCGTCAACCACCCGAAATCATCCCGAGGCCCCGGGACCTCAACCAAAAGCACCAATACCACCTAATACCTTATTCGGACTTGTACTAATCCTTAAAACACCTAAAACAACGCCGAAAACCCGAATTAATCAAAGATTCAAGTCTAAGAACCTCAAATTCCAACCAAACACGCTTTCGATCAAAAACCTAACCAAACCTCGTCTGAATGACCTGAAATTTTGCACACACATCCCAAATGACATGACGGAACTACTGTAACTTCCGGAATTCCAATCCGACCCTCGGATCAAAAACTCACTATCGGACCGGAAACTTCAAAAATACAAACTCCGGCATTTCAAGCCTAAATGAGCTACGGACTTCCAAAATACATTTCGAACACGCTCCCAACCCCGAAATCACCTAACGGAGCTAACGAAACCATCGGATATCCCTTCCGAGGTTGTCTTCACACTGTTCCGACTACGGACCATTTTTCAACACTTAAGCTCTCGTTTAGGGACTAAGTGTCCCAAAACTCTCCGAAACTCAACACCGAACGTCCCGGCAAACCAAAATAGCAGAAATGAACTTAGGGGAAACAGTTAGGGGGGGGGGATCGGGGCGTAAATTCCAAAAACGACCGGCAGGGTCGTTACATCCTCCTACACTTAAACATTCGTTCGTCCTCGAACGAGCATAGAGAACATACCTGAAGCAGTGAAAAGGTGAGAGTAACTGTTGAGCATATCCTGCTCGGTCTCCCAAATCGCCTCCTCGGCCGGCTGACCCGCCACTGAACCTTCACTGAAGCAATGTTCTTTGACCTCAACTTTCTAATCTGTCTGTCCAAAATAGCCACTGGCTCCTCAACATAGGATATATCCTTGTCCAACTGGACTGAACTGAAATCCAACACGTGAGACGGATCACTGTGATACCTCCGGAGCATCGAAACATAAAATACCGGATGAACTCCGGCCAAACTGGGAGGCAAGGCAAGCTCATAGGCAACCTCCCCAACTCGCCGCAAGATCTCAAAAGGGCCAATAAACCTCGGACTCAACTTTCCCTTCTTCCCAAACCTCATGACGCCTTTCATAGGCGAAACCCGAAGCAGAACTAGCTCACCAACCATATATGAAACATCACGAGCCTTCCTGTCCGCGTAACTCTTCTGTCTGGACTGGGCTGTACGGAGTCTATCCTGAATCGTCTTAACCTTCTCCAATGCATCCTGAACCAACTCTGTGCCCAATAGCCTGGCCTCACCCGGCTCAAACCAACCCACC
>NW_017685425.1:0-2288 GCF_001879085.1 Nicotiana attenuata | reverse complement strand
CGGGGATCTCTTGGTATCCCGAGGATCTCTTGGTATCCTCATCATATACACTAGGGATCTCTCGGTATCCCGAGGATCTCTCGGTATCCTCAATAAGTAAGCCGGGGATCTCTTGGTATCCCAGTATATATATAGAAACACATGTGCTAGGGATCTCTTGGTATCCCGCACCCTCAGTCCAGAATATCTCAAGTACAGGGGGATCTCCCGGGAAGCCGTCCCGTAGTCCCAAATTAAACACACAACAACAAGCAACTCATAATCTCAGAATAATGCTAAAAGATCAGGACAAGAAATAGTAAATTCTAGCCTAACATGCCCCACAGAGTACAAATAGCACAGCTAAACAATTAGCAAGTAAGCCAGATAAACATGAGTCTCTAAGCTAGCACAGGTATAAACTTACAGTTTAAAATGAACAAGTAAACATGAAATCTCAATTTAAATACTTCAAGTAGAAACAGGTTTACAACAATTAGATCAAGTACGCGCTAGTCACCTCACGTACGAGGCATTCAAATATTCAAAGATCATGTCCTAAAGGGAAAAGTCCCCCACACAAGGTTAGACAAGCCACTTACCTCGAACCGGCTCAATATCAACTAGAAACCACGCTCTTGCCACGAGTATCCGACTCCAAATGGCTCAAATCTATTCAATTCAATTACACATCGTAAATAACATCGCAAACACCTGGTTTTGCTAATAAATTCAAAGCTACATCGTAAAATTAGGTGAAATGACCAAAATGCCCTTCAGGCCAACGTCTCGGAATCGAATAATTTTCACATTTTTACAACCCTCGTACTCTCACGAGTCTAACCATATAAAATCTCCCAAATCGGAGGTCAAATGCCCACTCAAAACTCAATAGTTTAGGCAATGAAGTTTTACCCCAAATTATCCAATTTTTGATCCTAAATTCGAATTCCAATGGTGTATTTAACTATATAATGATGAAATATAACAAGAAGGGACCAAAGAAACGTTACCCAGTGATCTTCACTTCAAATCCCACTCAAAATCGCCTTAAGCCGAGCTCTCAATTGATTTTGCAACTTATGAACTCAAACCCTCGACATCTCTATTTCTGTCCAGGGGTTTCCGCTTCTGCGGACAAGGGACCGCTTCTGCGGTCCCGCTTCTGCGGACCACGAACCGCTTCTGCGGTTCTTCATTAAAGTCAAGATTTCCGCTTCTGCGGCCCTTCACCGCACCTGCGGTTGCCGCTTATGCGGATTCATTACCGCTTCTGCGGTTTCAAACAAAATCCCAGGGACTGCATCTGCGACTACTATCTCGCAGGTGCGTAACCGCTTCTGCAGTTAAACTTCCGCACCTGCGGAAACTGAAGAAGCACTCGAATTTTGCTCCTGTGGTGGTCTAGCCGCTTCTGCGTCTCCGCTTCTGCGCTTCCCAAGCCGCAGAAGCGGAAATACCAGATGACAGAACCTTCAGCAATTCATTCAACTTCAAAATTTTTTCGTCAACCATCCGAAATCATCCCGAGGCCCCCGGGACCTAAACCAAAAGCACCAATACCACCTAATACCTTATTCGGACTTGTACCAATTCTTAAAACACCTAAAACAACGCCGGAAACCCGAATTAATCAAAGATTCAAGTCTAAGAACCTCAAATTCCAACCAAACACGCTTTCGATCAAAAACCTAACCAAACGTCGTCCGAATGACCTGAAATTTTGCACACACATCCCAAATGACATGACGGAACTACTGTAACTTCCAGAATTCCAATCCGACCCTCGGATCAAAAATTCACTATCGGACCGGAAACTTCAAAAATACAAACTCCGGCATTTCAAGCCTAAATGAGCTACGGACTTCCAAAATACATTTCGAACACGCTCCCAACCCCGAAATCACCTAACGGAGCTAACGGAACCATCGGATTTCCCTTCCGAGGTCGTCTTCACACTGTTCCGACTACGGACCATTTTTCAACACTTAAGCTCTCGTTTAGGGACTAAGTGTCCCAAAACTCTCTGAAACTCAACACCGAACGTCCCGGGAAACCAAAATAGCAGAAATAAACTTAGGGGAAACAATTAAGGGGGGGGGGGAGTCGGGGCGTAAATTCCAAAAACGACCGGCAGGGTCGTTACAGGCGAGTTCAATGAGAATAGAAAGAAAAGACATTTTTACACAATATAGCCATCTTCTAAAACAAGAGCTGACAAATGTATACTTGTAATATATATTATATTTCTTATATATTTGATTAGTGACTATAATTACTTTTGGACGACTTGTCAAATATATTAAAAG
>NW_017685424.1:3070-6837 GCF_001879085.1 Nicotiana attenuata | reverse complement strand
TCAACACATGATTTTATACAGAGAGTCTGCATTAGGCAACTCGGATACAGTTGTCAGGGACTGACCCAATTCATTATTAGCCAACCTTTGTTATGAGTTGAAATAAAAACCTAGGCGTAGGATCTATTAATTTCAGGAAAAAGATGCAAAGAACTACCAGTAGTTTCAGAAAAGATGCAAGTTGATTTTAGAAAAAGAATTATCAGTTTAAACAAAGAGAAAAGATGCAAACCGATTTTAGAAAAGAGTTACCAGTTGTTTCAGAAAAGATGTAGACTGATTAAAAGGTTTACGAGTTTCGGGGGAGTGCAGATTTGTTATAGGAAAAAGGTTTACCAATTTTAGCAGGTTTCAGAAGTAGAAAATTACCAGTTTTAGTAAAGACACTAGTTCCAGCAATCGATACTGCAAGAACGAATGATGCTATTAAAGACGAGGTTTCCTATAGGCATGCTTTCTATACGTTTACCGATTTTAACACCCTTTCATGACATTAATAGGAGTCTTATACACATGATGTCTATATGCAACTTTGTTATTAAGCCTATAAATGGTTTGCCTAATGACATTTGTATATGCAGAAATGCAAGAGCCTATAGACATGATCTCTATATGTGTCATTACAGAACATGAATGTTAAATCCTATAGACATGCTTTCTAGGTGATTTTGCGGTAAAGTTAAGCGTTAAATCCTATAGGCATGGTCTCTATGTGATTGAATCAGTATTAAAGACCCTATAGGCAGGACTTCTAGTTTGAATAAAAATCCCAACTCATGATTTCTACCCCTTGGATGCAAGAAAAGTAAAGACCCCTCCCACACCCTTTTACTATACTCCCCGAGTTTCATACAAAATTATTACAATCCAATGAATCAAACTGGAAATTAAAAGATACATCAAAAGCTAACAGCTAGATCCGAGTAGCCTAATTCAACCTTAATGTCTAATAACATGCGATTGAGCACACTTCCGGGATCCAGATTTCCAAAGCCTTCTCTTTATCCAAGGTGTTTCAAAGTTCCAAGGAATCTCAGGGATTCCAGGCATTGCTTACACCCAGGATACTATCAGAATTAGAATAGTGCAGTGTGGAAGAGCCAGCTCTCATGCATCCAAGTTCAGAGGGAGCTCAGGGGGTCCCAAAGCATGGCTTGCAAAAGAGGGGTAGAACTTATAGCTAAGAGTAAGTGCAAAGTGAAAGGGGAATTGGGGAGCCATGACAGGTGGTGGTCATACCTAGCTACAAAGTAGGCTGGCACCACTTGTTTGGCTGAACAAGTTAGGAGCAGACCTTTTGAAGGTCAGACCAAAGTCTAGATAGTGATTAGGACACTATCAGACTCCAGTCCAGGGCTCAGACACATAAAAGGGAAAAAGGGAATGGGCATTGATTGAGTTTGGGATTCAAAGAATCCGGTTCAGGATCATAGACAGCAAATTGGAGTGATGTTATGTCCTGAACCATAACTCACATACAAAGGGTAAAGGGTAAGGGGATTCACATAGGAACAATAATGACAAAGTTGCAGAAAAACAGTAAAGGAAAACATAACAGAACTAGGATGTGAAACACATAGTGGAGGAGCAGTATTTAAACTAAGATGGACATACCAGTTGCAAAGTAAGAGAATAGCAGAGTAACCACAGTAAGCAAACAGCAGAAACAACTCAGGTTTTCAGCAGAACACTTGAAGATTCAAGGAGAGCTTAAAGGGTATTTCAGAAAGCAAAGAGGAGAAGTACACAGAACTGGTCTGTGTATTTGAGAGAAGAAGGGAGTAGAAAGCAGATTGCCTATTATTGCTTGGTTGTTACTTGTTGTTACTGCCCTTTTGAAAAGGGGAGGGCTGAGCCCTTTATATAGTTTTGAAAACAGGTGAGGAAGGCACAAAGGTATAAACATAGAAACTAATCAAATTAGTATCAATTAGGGTAGACAGACTCCTTTAATTAAGGTTCTAGTTCAGACGACTAAGAAGGAAGAGAAAATCAGTTTATTAAGGCTAAATTAAGGTAAAGAGACCATATGGTGCATAAATAAGGTCACATACACAATTGGATATTTAAGGAAAGAGGGCAGAGTAGTAAGAATAAGGTATAAGTTTAAAAATCAGTCAAAGGATCTCGGCTCCAGTTGTAAATCACAAAGAGACTGAGATAATTAAGGAAGTAAATAATTCAAACGTTGGTACAAATTCACAGAAGATACAGGATCAATTATTTAAGGAAAACATCAGTAAGGTAAAAGAGGTTCAATCAAGAGAAATTAGTGACGAATTTCTTAGCCTGATTAAAGGAATTTCGAAAATAAAACTTTGAAAGGGAAGCTTATATATAAGCATGCAGTTCAAAACAAAGAAGAACAATGAGAGTTTTTTCCATAATCATAGGCAAATAAGTTCACAAGTTCGATTACAGACTCGTCATGAGTTTGTAAACCTAGGGTTTCAGAGTGAAACCCTAGTGTCTTTCACTTCAAAGAAAAGAAAACCCCCCAAATCTTATGGTTTCACATGGAGTCGGAGGTGAGGGAATCGTTCAAAGTCACAGAGATAGGAAGATATGTACAAATAGAAGTAAGAGGAAATTACGAGTTTTAAGACGAAGGTAGGCAAGAGCATGATCAACAGAACTCAGAAACAAAATCAAAGCATGAGCTTAAACACATAAGCAAAAGCGAGTCAATAACCTAGGCTAACATGTGAACAAAAGAGGTAAAAGAATCTCCGTAAAAGATCCAGCAAGAAATACAAGAGCAGGCTTGAACATAATAAGGAATAAAACAACGAGCATGAACACACATAAAAAGAGTAAAAGAATCAGAAACATTTAGAAAACCCTAAAAATAGGATTCGAACAGTTTTGAAAAGGGAAAATTGGGAAAAAACTCTAAAATGGCACACACAGCATAGATCTAGCATAGATCTAGACGAATAAGCCAAAAAAGAACCTCGATTAGGCTAGGGTTTCTGAGAACCCGAAAGGACGAGAAGGCTTGGAAGTCTCGAGAATGGTTCTGAGCTAGAGAAGCTGAGATACGCCAGAGCAAAGCCTGAAAAGGCCAAAGAAACTCGAACCGGCCAGGGTCTGGATGAAGACCTTCGAGGTCTAGCCTCGAATCTTCAATGAGCAAGCGTGTGAGAGCAGGAGATGGTGGGTAGAGGTTGTCCATGGCTAGATTAGCCATGGATTCTGGAGGTAGGTGGATATTAGGGTTTCAGAGGTTGAGAGGGTTCGAGAGAGACGAGAGGAACCAGAGGCGGCGGATTTGGAGAATGGGGATAGGGTCAGGGTTGTTTGGGAATTAAAATGGTAAGAAGGAAATGTGGCCGTTGATCATTTTGATCAACGGCCTGGATCAAAAGGGAGCCGGGCGGGTAAAAGTAAACGAGCCGTGGGTCGGGTTAATTAAGAATTGGGTAAGGAATTTGGGTTTGATTTGGGCTTAGGATTGAGGTTAATTTCGGGCTAAAATTGAAATGCAAAGGGCTAAATCTTAAATAGCCACTTTTCCCTTGTTTTAAATTTAGAAAAAAAACTAGCAAAATAATTTCTGGAAATAAATCAAATGTGATAAAATGATACATAATTATCAAATTAAAAATACTGGAGTCAATTTTATAAATATAATTACAATTGAATCTTTAAAGAGGCTAGTATTGCAATTATATGCAATTTAGTTTTAAAAATACCAAATGAATTTGTAAAAAATATGCAAAAATCATGTTAGCTATGTTTTGATGTAAATATGAGAATAAAATAAA
>NW_017685424.1:0-846 GCF_001879085.1 Nicotiana attenuata | reverse complement strand
TAATGACATTTGTATATGCAGAAATGCAAGAGCCTATAGACATGATCTCTATATGTGTCATTACAGAACATGAATGCTAAATCCTATAGACATGCTTTCTAGGTGATTTTGCGGTAAATTTAAGCGTTAAATCCTATAGGCATGGTCTCTATGTGATTGAATCAGTATTAAAGACCCTATAGGCAGGATTTCTAGTTTAATAAAAATCCCAACTCATGATTTCTACCCCTTGGATGCAAGAAAAGTAAGACCCCTCCCACACCCTTTTACTATACTCCCCGAGTTTCATAAAAAATTATTACAATCCAATGAATCAAACTGGAAATTAAAAGATACATCAAAAGCTAACAGCTAGATCCGAGTAGCCTAATTCAACCTTAATGTCTAATAACATGCGACTGAGCCACTTTCGGGATCCAGATTTTCAAAGCCTTCTCTTTATCCAAGGTGTTTCAAAGTTCCAAGGAATCTCAGGGATTCCAGGCATTGCTTACACCCAGGATACTATCAGAATTAGAATAGTGCAGTGTGGAAGAGCCAGCTCTCATGAATCTAAGTTCAGAGGTAGCTCAGGGGTCCCAAAGCATGGCTTGCAAGAGAGGGGCAGAACTTATAGCTAAGAGTAAGTGCAAAGTGAAAGGGGAATTGGGGAGCCACGACAGGTGGTGGTCATACCTAGCTACAAAGTAGGCTGGCACACCCCTGACCACTTGTTTGGTTGAACAAGTTAGGAGCAGATCTTTTGAAGGTCAGACCAAAGTCTAGATAGTGATTAGGACACTATCAGACCCCAGTCCAGGGCTCAGACACATAAAAGGGGAAAAGGGAATGGGCATTGATTGAGTT
>NW_017685423.1:4238-6838 GCF_001879085.1 Nicotiana attenuata | reverse complement strand
ACACATAGGAATAGGTGGAACCGGGATCAAATAAAACTGAGGCATCCCTGTGGCAGATTGAAATAATACCTGTAATAACAGCATCCGAAGCAATAACATCCTGCCCTGAAGAGCATAAAAGCGAGCCTGACCACCGCCCGATCGACCGCCACCTCTGGGGCGACCCCTGGCTGCCTGACCCTCACACCTAGCTGGCAGGACGGGTGCTGAAGAAACTGGACCAGAAGATGAGGGCTGACCCCTCTGCTGAGATGAGCTAGCAGCACGACGAGGACACTCCCTCCGCATATGCCCAAACTCTCCACACTCATAGCAACTCCCAGGTGCTGGGAACTGGGACGGAGGGGAACCCCTCGCGCTAGAGTGACTAGCTGATGCACTCGGCCTGGAAGAACCCTGAGCAGACGGAGCACGAGATGAACTCTGTGCTGGGAGAGTGCTGAGAGATGGCTGACTCTGCTGAGAACCCTGATAACCACGACCTGATTATGCCACGCGATACTCGGGACGGGCTGACTGAGCGGGCCTGAAAGAACGACCCCGACCCTGCTGGAACTGGCCCCTCGAAGGAGCACCACTGTAACTACTAGAACCTCGAGGCCTCTTGGCCTCCCTCTTATCTCGATCCTGACGGCGAACCGCCTCAATCTCTCGGGCTATATAAACCACCTCCTCGAATGTGGTACCCAACACTCGCTCCCTAGTCATAAGAACACGAAGAGGGTAGGTGAGACCATCAACAAACCTCCGGATACGCTCACGATCTGTCGGAACCAGCCAAACTGCATGACGAGACAACTCAGAGAATCTCATCTCATACTGGGACACTGTCATATCTCCCTGCCGTAACCCCTCAAATTGTCTGCGCAGCTCCTCTCTGCGAAACTGCGGTACATACTTCTCCAAGAAGAGAGTGGAGAACTCCTTCCAAGTCAAAGGTGTTGCACCAGCCGGCCTATGCCGCTCATACGCCTCCCACCAAGTGAAGGCAGCTCCAGTAAACTGAAAAGTAGTAAAAGCCACACCACTGGACTCAAGAATCATCGCTGTACGAAGCATCCGTTGGCATCTATCGAGAAAACCCTGGGCATCCTCGCCCTCAACTCCACTAAATATCGGAGGCTGGAGTCTACCAAACCTCTCGAGGCGACGCTGCTCATCCTCGGGCATAACTGGAACCCTGAACTCCTGCACTGGTACCACTGGCTGAGCTGGAGGTGCCTCTGGAGTTTGTAATCCCTGCACTACCTGCTCAGGTGTGCGAACAGCGGGGGTCTGATTGCCTCCCCCGGCCTGTGAAGTAGCTGCTGCTGCTGTGGTGGCTGAAACCACCTGAGCCAAGCCCGTGCACACTGTCAAGATCTGAGCTAATGTCTCCTGAAGGCCAGGAATCACAATGGGCACAGCCGGTGCCTGAACTGGTACTGCTGGAGCCTGATCCGGAACTGGGGCAACTGGTGGATCAACAGGCGCTGCCCTTGCTACTCTGCCTCTGCCACGACCACGACCGCGTCCACGACCTCTGGTGGCCTTAGTAGGTGGCACTGGTGGTCATCCGCCACGTCCGGTAGCTCGTGTCCTCACCATCTGTGAGAGAATAGAATAAGGAGAAGTTTAGTATTCGGATCAACAAGTTCGCACGACAAGAATTTCAAGAATGTGGAATTTTCCTAAAGGTTCTGCAGCCTCTCGAGGAGAAATACAAGCGTCCCCGTACCGCTCCGCGAGACTCTACTAAACCGGCTCATGACTCGCGAGACCTAGTAACCTAGGCTCTGATACCAACTTATCACGACCCCAACCCAGTCGTGATGGCGCCCAACACAGTGCTAGGCAAGCCCGACCAATTCAACACTCTCAATCCCTCATATAGAGTTCATTACCAATTAACAGGGTTTAAATACCAAATTAACATGATTATAAATTTATAACAGTAGATAAAATGTGCGGAAATCAAGAAATATCACTACAAATCCCATCGATCTGGTGTCACAAGTCAAGAGCCTCAAATACAAGTCTGAGGAATAGCCTAAGCAAAAGATAGTCTAAAATGCTGAAAGTAAAGAGGATAAAGGGAGAAATCGGGACTGCGGACGCTATGTAGCTACCTCGATGACTCCGGTGAGATCTGAATAGCAGCAATAGCTTAATCTACGCCTCCGGAATACTTGTATCTGCACACATGGTGCAGGGAGTAAAGTGAGTACTCCGACTCAGTGAGTAATAACAATAAATAATGACTGACGGAAAGAAATCTCGTAAAAAGCACTAAGCAGTTCTATATCGAAGCAGTAAGAACATTTGAACAGCAACTGAATGAAGAAATCAGGTAAAAATCCTTTAAGCCAGTGCTCAACTCATTTATTCCTCACGATAACCGAAATCATAATCATACCGCTGCGGCGTGCAGCCCGATCCATATAGTATACTGCTGCGGCGTGCAGCCCGATCCAATAATAATAGTCGACTGCGCTCACTGCGGGTGTGCAGACTCCGGAGGGGCTCCTACAGCCCAAACGCTATACTACTGCGGCGTGCAGTCCGATCCATATGAATGTACTGCTGCGGCGCGCAGCCCGATCCAATAATATACTGCTGCG
>NW_017685423.1:0-907 GCF_001879085.1 Nicotiana attenuata | reverse complement strand
ATTAAATCTCGTGGTAGGCGTACCACCCGCTCCCATTCCATTAAATCAACAATTCTTCCAAATGAAATTTACTCCCACAAACGCAATAATTAATACGAATTCATAAGACAACAAGTACACAATAATTATGACTCACTAAAGAAAATAAGAAATGACAAGTAGCAATTAATTATGGACTTTAAGGAGCAAATAGGCAATTTAATATTTAGTATGCTAAATGTCAAGTAGCAATTAAGTCACGTAAACAGGTAGCAATTATAGCATAAATTCAAAGCATAATGTTGCGCAAGGATACCTCGAGCCCATAATAACAAGTAACACATTAAAGGGAAAATGCCAACATAAAGAATCACAGTAATAGTGGAATAAGACAATTAATGCACTTGATCCTATAACAACAAGAAAATCAGTAAATAGAAGAAAAGGACAACATAACTCAATTATCAGCAAAAATCAGAAAGAAAAAAAACCAAAGACAAGTGCACGGCATCACCCTTCGTGCTTTTACTCTCGTTCTCACCAAACAATAATATAATGAAAACGTGCACGGCATCACCCTTCGTGCTTTTACTCTCTTTCCTCACATATAATCAATAGAATTGGCACGGAATGGTACATCGTGCGGTACGACATCACCCTTCGTGCTTTACTCTCTTCCTCACAATAAATAAACAATGCACGCAAGTCGATACTCATATTCCGAAGCTGTTCCAGACCTTATGCCGCTGAACAGAGCTTAATTTCTCAAAACGACAGGTTGGGTCGTTACAAAAAATAATTAAAGGTAAAACGTTTTTCTTGGTAGAGTAGGATGCTTCACGTTCATCCTACAGAATTCAGCATCCTTCTCTACCAAGAAAAACGTTTTACCTTTAATTCTTTTTATTAGCATTTCCATACTTTTGTC
>NW_017685422.1:0-6838 GCF_001879085.1 Nicotiana attenuata | reverse complement strand
CCTTTAAAGTTAATATTTCCGATTTGTAGCAATTTAATGATGGGTATAAATATAATTTTGGTTTAGGACTAAGTAACCTTTTTCTGTTGGGACTCAATTTATTCTAAAATATAAAATTTTCCTTCAACGAAACAATTCTATAATTGGATAAAAAGACTCCTTTATACCCACCCTAATCAGATTTTGATTTCTACTACCAATTGCCTTTGAACTCTAAGAAAACAACCCGTTCAAACCAAAATAAAATAAGACAAAAAAATTCTCCAAGCTACATTTATTACTCAGTTTATAATCTAACCATAATAAGCGCAAAACCTAATACGCTTGGCTTAATCATATTTATTTATTTTTAAAATTTGAAATGACAATATTTTACTTCAATAAAATTTAATTATGAAAAATGAGATCAAACACCACAGGAATATAACTACGTTTAATTCAAATTTTTGGCTTTATTATTCATTTATTAGGATTAGTGTTTCTTTCGATCTTCTTATTCAATATAAGTGAATAAATGAATGATGATATAGAAAATTAATGTTGGAGTGAAAGAAAGTCAAAAGAATCAAACAGTTAGAATACATTGCAAATGATTCAAAACTAAAATTTGATGTAAGAAATATATTTTACAAATCAAAATTTTGATTGTACAGCTTTAGGACGTCATTTAAAACTTTGTGAACTATTTCAGAGAAAATATTAAATAGATATTTTAGAAAAAATCAATTGCTTCTATTTTCATATTGCTCTAATTTTGTCTTATAATAGTCTTTTTGCATTAAAAAAAGGAAATTGATCTTTTCTTTTTGGAAATTACATTTATTTTATCAATCTCCAAGAGAAGAAACACGTAACCATAGCTAAGCGATCACAAATATTAGGAAGCAAAATTAGTTATTTGGGATGAAACACTTATGGGGAACAAATGAATGATATCCTCTTAAATTTGTTCAAAAATAATTGCATGTTTGCTTGTTTACTGCAATAACAATAAATAAAATACATATTCAAATGATTTCAAGTATTGGACTATATTTGATGCAACATATTTTATTTATTACATCAATGTCGACAATAAGAGTTCTAATCATAACAAGTAGCCAAAGTATCACAAGGGAACAAACACAAAATATCGTATATAAAGAAGTATAAGGTAAGATACGATTATTCTTTTTATTTCTATATTATGAATACATATATCATTTGCAGGTTCAGACGATGATGTCGAATTATTTTAAGTTCAAGTATAATGTAAGTGTAATAACTTTTGAAGATTGTTACATCTTCCTCCATATCAACTGTTGCATTCATATAGATAATATTTAGGTAAATTTAATTTTTGGTTCCTTAATATCTATAAATAATTAATTGAGAATTTACGTAAAAAATATGAATGTTAAAATTTTAGCGATCGGAAATCAACGTGCACTTGTTATCGTGCAACGCACGTTCATAGAAACTAGTATTATTATAAAAGTACGAATAATTTAGGCTAAATTTTGAACGAGTAAAATATTCCCAAAATATTGACGGACGTTTATAACCTTAAAAGGCTAAATGTTGTCTTTAAAACAAACAAATAACGTACTAGATAAAATTGTAATATTTAAAAGTTCTTCCAATATTGAGGACTTTGAATTCAACTCAAAAATTGAAATACTAAAAAGCTACGCACTTGGGTGATAGTTTTTAGAATTCAATTTAGTTAAGGATTCTTTGTTATAGATAATTTGATCTCAACTAAAACATTGTTAATTTTAATTGCATAAGATATCAACTCCAGAAAAGCTTTCTCCCCTAGCCCACGTGGCATTTGCCCAAAACTGTTTGAGTCATTAATTATCAGGTAATTTAAATCTATTTGAAAACCATTTAGGTTTGCATGTACAATTTGATTTTATCTAGAAAACGCATTCCACACAACTTTTATAAATAAATAATGACTCCCAAATTGCAGAACAAAAAATTCGTTGTGGTTTCCACTATTTTGCCATTGTTTGTCTTAGAAAGCAGGTATGTTTTCTTGCACTTTCCTTTTTTATTAATATTTAGTAATGTGTATTTCTAATTTTAGGTTATTATATTGATCGATATCAAACAACAAGTTGTCATCAACTTTTTGAGGTATGTTTTTGTACTTCTTCTCCTTCTCTTTTGTGTGTTTATTTGCACCAACTTTCATATAACACGTCTTACTATTGAGTGTTTTAAGATAAACTATTGTATTCATTAAAATAATAAGTACAAAGTTAGTATTTTTTTTTTACATAAAATTATAACACTAATTTATACTTATTAGCTCAATTTATTATCTAACTATGATATTTATTATATTATATTAATTATCTACTCTTTGCCATGCTTCTATCTTTTCAAGTTTGACATGTTCACTAAAAGTTTTAATTGTTGTGGTCAAGACAACATAGTGATCAACTACTTTGATAGTACTTTAGTTTAATTGTTCATTTAATACAATTAGTTATCTTCTTATTTTCTTGGATTTAATTTAGCGGTATGTTGGTTGATTGATAATATAAAAAAGAAAATTGAAAAAGCTCGAAATTTGATATCAAAAAAGAATTGTACAAATCAGAATTTCGATTTTGTGAAGGCATCATTCAAAGATTGTGTTAACTGCTATTTAAGAAAGATATATCACATAATATTTGTTCTCCTAAATTCAACTGTTTCTATTTTCTCAATGCATTAATAGTATGTTATGTTGGTGATTTTGAAGAAATATGTTTTCTTTTAGATACAATGATTTTCAAAGATCTGTTTTATTTCCTGTGAGGATGTTGACACATTTGATATAGTTTTGTTTCTAAAGTTGGTCTTTGATGTTTTAATGAAACATGTTTTGTACTCTTTGGATATCATCTTTATGTGTTTCAATGACCGGGTTTCAATTTTACTTTGACTCTAATGATCAAGCAAAAAGTCGTTAATTCTTTCCATATCGCTCAAGGATAACAAGATGTTAATCTTTTGATTTCGCCTATTTTTTAATTTAATTATTTATTTATATGAACATGTTGACAATTCATGCTAATTGAGCTTGGTATCTTATTCTGAATAAGATCACGAAAAACTGTACCACATGAAATTAGAAGACTTATCTTTCTTCGACTTTTAAATAGGATTGTCAAATTAGACTACTAATATTAAAATTTTTCCTAATAATTAGATTTTAAAATCAACTAAAAATTTATCTTTAAAGAAACTTGGATACGATTTAACTACTCAAAATTATTTCTTATAAGGATTCATATCCCATTCACGTTTAACAAACAAAATTGCTTAAGTTTAAATCCTTTTGATGACCAACCAAACATAACTGTTAATTTTGCCTAAAAAACTTAGTTACTGGCTCTAAAAAGTAGTTCCATTTATAAAATCAAAAATAAATTAAAAACAATAGGATACCATAGTCTAAATGGACCACTTCTAAACGTTCATTTTGCAAAGATATAGAATAGAAGTAAATCTCATGGGGCACTAATATTTTCAAAGATGCCATAGAGTAAAAAAGAACTAACCAATAGCCACAAGGCCAATAAAAATTAGACAATTAGAAGCGGCACTAATGCTGTCAAAGACGCTATAGAATAAAAAGGAATATTATTATTATTATTATTATTCTTGATATTAATAGAGAACAACTTACTAAAAATCAAATCTTAATACCATAAGCGTGAGAAAAGGAAAAACATAAAAGAAGAAGAAGAAGAAAGAGAAAATAGTCTGCAATAGAAAAACGTCACAACATGAAGCAAGTTCTTATGATCCATTTTACCAAATATTTTAATTTGGTTATACAAGTTTTCTTTACCCATTTTGTTCATATAAATATATCTTCTTTGATATATTCATTACTCAATAGCGGCATGAAATCAACTCTTTTTAGTAACAAGAATTCACACATAATATCCGGATATCGAAAGGGTAAAGTGATATTGCCTAAGTAATCAAAAATCAGGATTTAATTGACATTAACATTTTTTTTAAGTCACCGGTTAATTGACGTATTTTGAGAAATAACATGAAAAAATGTCTATTTTTTAGAGTTAGAAAAAAATAAATTTCTAATATAAAGTTGAAGGAAGAAAATACTCTTCATCTTATATATCTTTTAATGAGTATTAAGAGATATATATGAAGTGATAGAGGAGATTAAACACCGAAAACACTATTTACAAAAAATAAAATAAAAGTATTAGGTGATCTACGACCACACATTGCAAATATTTGCATTATAAACACAAATTTTATCTAACTTTACTAAAATATTATTTTTACAGCTTCAAACGATCGAATTCAAGTATTATGTTGCATAATTAATATTTCAATGATTGCACCAATATTTTTCATGTCAATTGCTTTATACAGATCTTTTTGTTTTCTTATATATAATTTTTAATAAATATAATTTATTGTTTCTTCAGATATACGTGCAACGCACGTACATAGAGACTAGTTATATTATAAGCGGGAAGCCCCAAAGTGAAAGTTGAATTACCATATTACCCATTAAAAGCTGAGTGACTATTTTGCCCTTAAATTACACATTTACTCCTATAATTTTTGGTATTTGAAAGTAAATTTACCTCTCAAAAATTAATGATGTTGTATTAAAATGAAATTAGATAAATATACCAATACTTGTCCAGGTGCAACTCTCACTTACTGTCTCATATTCAATGTGTTGCAATTGTTTTCATGTTTCAATACTTATTGCAACCTTTGGAATACCTATTTAATATTTTAATTCTTTTCAACTTCCAATAATAACTACAAATGGGAAGGTGAACCTTTTCAGTACCTTTTATATCCTACTCAATCATAAAAAACGGACAACTAACTTATTAAGCAATTATTCTTTCTGTCAAGGCATTATCCATTAAAAACATCATTCTTCAAAATTATGCATACTGCTCAGCATTAGCATAACTACAAGTGCCAAATCAGGTTAATTGATTTTTTTTTTTTTAGTCACTTTTCATAGTGTTTTACTAATTCTATAGCTAATTAACGGTATTTTACCTTATTATGTTCTGCGTAGAAGTTTCCTGATAAATCAAATGATAAAAGGAATTTTGAGAAATTTATGGAACATGCACCGTCTAAAATTTTAAATTTTTTGTGGTCCACTTTCTATTCTTCTATTTTTTTTCTTCGGTTCTTTAAGCTTTACAATAATTTAATAATTGTAATATATAGAAAGAATAAATTAAAAATGTTTTGACCTTTATTGATCATATGATTATTAACTTATTTCATTTTATAGTCGTCTTCATATATGGTATGGGATACACGTGCAACGTACGTACCCAGAAACTAGTACACTAATAAGCAGGATCTGAGTCAATTACTCAAATGGTCATTCAACTATCCAAAATTGTCTCCTAAAGTAACTTTTCTTTCGTTTGTAACAACAAAGTCACTGAACTATGCCTATTGCACTCAGAAGGTCACTCAACTAGATTTTCTAATTTTTTAATTGCCAAATACCTATTTTACCTTCTAAATTATAAACATTTATCTTCTTTTTATTTATTTTTTAAACTTTTTAATATTAACAACAAAAATTCAAGAATTTATTTACACAATTCAAAATGAAAGAAAATAAAGGTTGTAAAATATATGTATTCCATGAACGTAATACTAAAACAATTATTTAAATAAAAATATTTTTATAATATATGTTATATATTCTTGAAAATTATGCTCAAATATATTATTATGTTTCTACCAACTTTCCGACAACACAAAGTTATGTCACCGCAAGTTATGTCACCGGAAAGCAGGAGGACTATCTGTATAGGGTAAAATATGATATGTTAAGTCGTGCATGGAATATATATAATATAATTGAGAATAATTTTCAAAAATATATAATGTATATTATAAAAATACCTTTATTTAAATAATTATTTTTATATTAGGTGCATGGAATATATATTTTACAACTTTTATTTTCTTTCATTCTGAATTATGTAAATAAAATTTTAAAATTTTGTTGTTAATACTACAATTATTATTACTAACAAATTATTAGAATTAATTTTTTTACTATGCTCATTATTTTGTTATTCCAGCATTATATATACTTAAATACTTTTTTAATTTATAAATAATATTTATTTATTCTATAGGGAAGTCCATAATGTAAATTAAAAAGGGAAAAATCCTAATATTAAAAAGTTTAAAAAAATAAAAAGAAGATAAATATTTATAATTTAGAGGGTAAAATAGGTATTTGGCAATCCAAAATTTGGAAAATCTAGTTGAGTGACCTTCTGTGTGCAATAGGCATAGTTCAGTGACTTTGTTATTACAAACGAAAGAAAAGTGACTTTAGGAGATAATTTGAGATAGTTGAGTGACCATTTGAGTAATTGACTCGCAGGATCTTCTACATGATAAAATTAATCCAAAAGCTAATTGTAATAAAAAGCAAGCAGAGTAACATTTTCATAATCTGATGATGTTAGAAAGCAAAAATTATAAATTTAACAAAATAAAATGAGCAACACAAACAAATAAAATAACAGCATGTTTTCTGTGGAAAAAAGTTTCGCAATTATTTTACAGTTGTCCCTAGTTAAAACTGTTCTTTTTCTTCTCTAGATAGTTTAATAAGACGTTGTCGCCCTAGTAATTCGTGCTATAACAAATTCCGAACGTATGAAGGTATATCCATAGCAGCAGTTCTTAAATGGACAGGCAGCCTTTGATTTTGTGACGACCCAACCCGTCGTCACGTGAGTTACGCTCCGTTTTTCCTATTTTCTATTTCTTTATGCCTCATTATCAGTGTTGGATGCGAACGAGTTGA
>NW_017685421.1:6064-6838 GCF_001879085.1 Nicotiana attenuata | reverse complement strand
TGCAAAAAATTAAGACACCAGGAATTTTTAGTACTGGTTCGGATTCAATGTGAATCCTAATCCAGTCCCCTTGGGTTGCAAGGGATTTCTCTTCAAGTGAATAAGTTTTCTTTCGAGTACAGATTTGATGTATGTCGCTCAGTTTCTCTAGCACTCGTTTGATACAATGCCTCACCAGTTGTATGCCCTCTTTCTATCCCTGACTTGTTACACAGCAGATCTATATAGGCTACTATGCTTGTTTGCAGTAGAATGAAGAGAGTTATTTTGGTTTGATCAAAGTATACTAAGGATGGAGTTACACTGCGAATTTATATAAGGATAAATGGTGAAGGCTTAGTCAACCCAAGGGTTTTGATCCTTGGAAAGAGTTGATTCTTTCCAAGAATAAAGAACTATCCGTTGCTTCTCTTCAGATCTTTTCCTTCGGCAGATAACGGGTTTGACAGGATTCTTCGTTGATTGTTGGACCTTCCAATCTTGACCGCTGTCCAGATCTTCTAGCTTTAATTGTTCTTCAGTGATTTGATCTGACTCGCTAATCACAGATTGCGTTGATTCTTTATTCCATTATGGCAGATTTGATTTCCCAGAATCATGGAGCTAATCCTGATTTGCTGATGTAGTACTGTTTCTTTCCTTGTACATCGTAAGTATTTCAGGTAGCTTCCCTTCTGAATAATTTCCTTCCATGTTCGACATAGCCGTTCCAATAGTTCCTTTTTACTTCTTTGAACTCCTGCACATGCATATTAATTGCATCATTAAAATATG
>NW_017685421.1:0-2854 GCF_001879085.1 Nicotiana attenuata | reverse complement strand
ACGTTTCTCTTTGACTGCGTTTACACCCTAGCTTTGAATCCTTCTAAACGCTTCCCGTTCACCTTTTTTTGGACTCTATTTGAGTAGAGTTCAAAGTCGTAATAGTTTTGCGTTTCTTTTTAACGGGTCAGTCCCTGGTTTTCATTACCTTCGTTTCGGATCTCCTATTGATTATATTTTCTGTTGGATTATTCAATTTTCATTTCTCCATTCATTTAGTCGAACAATGCTTGTAGTCGACTCCGTACGTTGTTCTGGTAGTGTTATTGTCTAACTTGTTCAGTCGTACTCTAACCCCATTCTGCTAGGATTAGTTGACTCTATGTTGATTTTCCTTTGTCCTTGAACTTCTTGAGTTACATCTTCGTCACCTGTCATTAATTCCGTTTCTCGACCTAAGGGATTATTTTTCATTCGAATATAACATTGAACTAGATTCTTCTACGCATAAAGTGCATTTATTAAAGACTCTGAATGATCTGCTATTTAACGAATAACCAAGTAAAAAATCCTTCATCACTTCTTGGATCAAATTTTCCAAGATTATCCTTACCATTGTTATGAATGAAGCACTTGCTTCCAAATGGATGAAATAACTGATATTTGGACGTTTACCTTTCCAGAGTTCATAGGGAGTCTTTTTCAGAATAGGCTTTATGAGACAACGGTTGAGAATGTGACAAGCAGTACTCACACCTTCAGCCCAGAAATGATTTGGGAGTGAACGTTCTAATAACATGGTTCTTGCGATGTCTTGAAGTGTTCTGTTCTTTCTTTCCACAACTCCATTTTGCTGTGGTGAACGGGGTGCGGAAAAATTGTGAGTGCAACCTTGATCGTTACAGAAATCTTCAAATGCTTTACTTTCAAACTCGCCTCCATGATCGCTTTGGATTTTTGAGATCAGATAGCCCTTTTCTCTTTCAATCCTTTTGCAGAAAAATTCAAAATTTCTTAAGGCTTCATCTTTGTGAGATAAGAAAATTACCCAAGTAAAACGTGAAAAGTCATCAACAATAACAAAAGCATATTTCTTGCCTCCTATGCTAGCAGTTCTAGTAGGTCCAAATAAGTCCATATGAAGTAATTGCAACGATTTTGAAGTAGACACTATGTCTTTGTTTTTGAAAGAGTTTCTAGTTTGCTTACCCATCTGACATGCATCACAAATATGAGTTCTAGAGAAATTCAGTTTAGGTAAGCCAATAACTAAATCATGCTTGGATAATTTTTCAATCAAATGCATGCTGGCATGTCCTAGTCTTCTGTGCCACAACCAGGGATCATCAGATATAGAAGTTAGGCATATGTGACCATCTATATTTTCAAATCCATCAAGTATGTAAACATTTCCTTACCTTTTTCCAGGAAGAATTATTTTACCTGATTCGTCTTCTATGGCACAGCCTGTTCTCTTAAACTTTACCTCATATCCTGAGTCACAGAGTTGACTTATATTGAGGAGGTTGTAGTTTAGTCCATCAACAAGATATACCTCAGTAATGTCACAGTTGTTGTTGAAAGGAATAGTTCCAGTTCCAACTATTTTGCCTCTTGAATCATCTCCAAATTTGACGCTTCCTCCATCAATCTTCGTAACCTCCTTAAAAATATTTTTGTCACCTGTCATGTGACTGAAACACGCACTATCTAGGTACCATTTTCCTTTGCGACTTATTCTGTGGTGTTCCTGCAATACATAATAATTACTTTCTTTTAGGTACCCAAGCTTTCTTGGGTCCTGATGAGTTAGTGTTACTGGGTTCAGAATTTTTAGGTTTCCAAACCCATCCAGACATATGATGTTTACGAAATTGACAGCCAGAATATTTATGCCCACTTTTGTTACAGTAGTGACATTTAGCCGCAGACCTGTTTTCAGGTCTTTCATAAGCATTGGAACTAACTATCATGAGATTAGTTAATTCCGTTCCAGTTGACTTGTAAGTCGACTGCTCTGACCGACTGGTCGATTTTAGTTCTGATTGGTTCCTTTCCAGTTGACTTGTAAGTCGTCTGGTTTGACCTAACAGAACTGTGACTGGTGGATTTAGGCAAGCTGTTAAGCTGCATTTGCAATTCCTTAAACTCTTCTTGAAGTACGTCCTTTTCAATTTCACATACTTCATGTTTGAGTTTCCAGTCTTTGATTTCCATAGTGAGTCTCTTAAGCTCATTCATCATTTTTTGAGACTCCTTTAAGGTGGAATCAAGAATGTCCTGCAATTCATTACATCTATCACAGTCATAAGATCTTACCTCGCTAGTTTCTCCTCTTGCCATAAAACAGTTTTCATCGTCTGAATCATCTTCATCTGTCCAGCATCCTGAAGTTTTGTTGATCTCATTTTCTAGGATTGTTATTAAGCAGAGATTTTCTATTTCTTCACGGTCTGAGTCATCCTCATCGCTCTAGCTTCCAAATGATTTGTTTTTGTTTAATCCTCTAGAGATCTTCCTTTTCAGTTCTGGACACTCCGCTTGGATGTGTCCAAATTTTCCACATTCGTAGCATTTTGCATCATTCTTATCTTGTTCGTTGTATTGTCTAGATCTTCTTGGTGGAAATCTCCAATTCTTTGTATTTCTATATCTTCTCATCAGTCCATCCATGTTTCTAGACATCATAGCAATTTCTTCTTGTACGGCTTCAGGATCATCAATTTCATTTTCAGCTGCTTCAGTAGTAGTTTTGAATGCAACACTTTTCTTTTTCTCCTCTTGATTTGTCTTTTTTAGGTGTGTTCTTTCAAAAGCAATGAGCTCTCCTCGAAGTTCATCATATGATAACTTGTTAAGATCTTGAGATTCCAGGGTGACCACTTCTGTCTGCCAAGTGGTTGGTAGACTTCTG
>NW_017685420.1:4801-6839 GCF_001879085.1 Nicotiana attenuata | reverse complement strand
TTTCATTTTCCCCTACTAATTGGAACTGGGGTAGTAATTTTGAGGAGGGCCCTCAAAATTCCGAAGTTAGTCTTCAGCCACTCATCGCCAGGGATGCCACCTCAGTAAACTGGGGCAGAATTTTGAGGAGGACCCTCAAAATTCCGAAGTTGATTCTTCAGTCATTCAGCGCAGCCGTCAGAAGTGTCCAACCTAGTAAATTGGGGCAGAATTTTGAGGAGGACCCTCAAAATTCCGGAGCAAGAAAGGTTGCAATGTTTTGAACCACGTTGCAGTCGTTGGTTCATCTAAACAAAACCGTTTTCTACTTATGTTATATTTACTAAATCATGCATAATTATTGTTTGAATTGCTACTGTTTAGCGACGCTACCCCAACGATGCGCAATGCCGGAAGCCAAGGGAAAACGAACTAACCTTTCCCCCTTGACAAAACTCATAATTGTCTTTGGATGCAGGCGCCCGAGTCACAAACATATTATGCAATCGCATCACACCTACCCGCATTTTACTGTCCGCACGCAATATTTCCCAACAGCCGCAATATCACAATCGGCTACCATCTGTCAGCTAAGAATCTTTTATTACTACCCGCTTTTATCTCATTGCATAAGGCTACCTTTCTGCCTTCCGAGACTAAGCGTTATCTCCATCTGCATTCCTACATTGCATAAGGCTACCTTTCTGCCTTCCGAGACTAAGCGTTGTCTCCATCTGCATTTCCTGCATTGCATAAGGCTACCCTTCTACCTTCCGAGACTAAGCGTTGTCTCCATCTGCATTTCCTGCATTGCATAAGGCTACCCTTCTGCCTTCCGAGACTAAGCGTTGTCTCCATCTGCATTCCCTGCATTGCATAAGGCTACCTTTCTGCCTTCCGAGGTTAAGCTCTACCTCCACCTGCATGGCTGAAATACCGCCACTTTATCTTTCTTGCATGGCCGAAATATCGCCACCTCACGTCTTGCAATCGGCTGAAATATCGCCAAACTTTACTTAAATTTTTGTCGGCTGAAATATCGCCATTTTACTTTTTGCATCGGCTGAAATATCGCCATTTTATTTCATATCGGCTGAAATATCTCCAAACTTTATTTCAATCTTCTGTCGCGGCTGAAACATCGCCAGTTTTATTTTCACATCGGCTGAAACATTGCCTGTTTTGCTTAAATCTTCTGTCGGCTGAAACATCGCCATTTACGTTTTTGCATGGGCTGAAATATCGCCAAATTGTCCAAAGGTGTCATCGTTTGGAGGCATCATCTTCATAGCCCGAGAACGCCATGCCATGGCCCGAGGACCCCACTTTATATCTTGCACATCATTATTCAAAGGCATCATGGTTCGAAGTCACCATCATCATGGCCCGAGAACATCATTTCATAGCCTGCGACTCCTTTAATTTTGCGCTTCATGGCCCAGGACATCATGGTCCGAGGACGTCATCCTAACCGTCCGAGGACAGCATTCATGGTCCGACGGGAACTTGCATCATGTTTTAAGTTTATGCACAATATACGCCAATATTGCTCACTTGCAGGTACACCGGCTAACAATGGCCGTCTCAGCAGGAGCGGTCCCGCTCCGGTTGTCGCAGCTGATCAGCTTCCCAAATACCTCTTGCCTTTCCAAAAGCATCGCGTCCGTCCTTTCGAATCTCCATCGGCATGTTCCGTCAATGGTTCCTGAACTACATACGGCCTGATTCCTGTAAAACCAGGGATATGTAGGCAACTCAGAAACCAAAGCTCGGTCAAATTCTTTGAAAATCGCCACTTCCGGTCAAAATTGGCCATCATATCTTTACCCGACAACTCTTTCATCCTTCCCGGGTAAAGAGGGACAGCTGTTGATACCCAATTTTTTCCTATGTATTTTTATACCCAAAATACTTCCAAAATAGCATATATGTGCATATATAAGCACACCCAAGAGTTCTGGTATTTTTTTTTAAGTTCTTAAAACCAATTTATTGCCTATTTAATACACAAATCCAATAATATTCCAAACTATCATATGTGAATAATTATTTATTCTCA
>NW_017685420.1:0-282 GCF_001879085.1 Nicotiana attenuata | reverse complement strand
CTTCCTTAAAGTGTCCTAATGCACTATAATCATTAGGTGGCGACTCTTCAAACTCCAAAAACCCAATTCTCGCAAGGGAATAGAGTTGTCCTCCCGAATGTCGTGAACCCGATTCCGCGAGGAAAAAGGGGGCATCGACAAGAGTAACAAAGGTCGTCCTGATTCTGGCGGGACCAGAACTGGTGGTATGGACAGGTACTCCTTGATCTTGTCAAAAGCTTTCTGACAATCCTCGATCCAGCTTGTCTCGGCATCTTTCCTCAACATCTTGAAGATGGGTTC
>NW_017685419.1:6052-6840 GCF_001879085.1 Nicotiana attenuata | reverse complement strand
CTGAAGCCTCAAACAGGTGAGGATATTTGCTCTGCATCTCCCGCTCGGTCTCCCAGGTAGCCTCCTCCACGGGCCGACCTCTCCACTGCACTTTCACCGAAGCTATATCCTTTGATCTCAACTTTCGAACCTGACGACCCAAAATAGCCACTGGCTCCACATCATAGGTCAAATCATCATCCAGCTGAACCGTGCTGAAGTCCAATACATGGGATGGGTCCCCAACATACTTCCGGAGCATAGAAACATGAAATACCGGATGCACGCCCGACAAGCTGGGTGGTAAAGCAAGCATATAAGCCACCTCCCCAATCCTCCTGAGTACCTCAAAAGGCCCAATGAACTGCGGACTCAACTTCCCTTTCTTCCCAAATCTCATAACACCCTTCATGGGCGAAACCTTCAGCAAGACCTTTTCACCAACCATATAAGACACATCTCGAACCTTCCGGTCTGCATAACTCTTCTGACGCGACTGCGGTGTACGAAGCCTCTCCTGAATCAGCTTCACCTTCTCTAAGGCATCCTGAACCAAATCTGTCCCCAATAGCCTAGCCTCGCCGGGCTCGAACCAACCAACTGGAGATCTACACCGCCTCCCATACAACGCCTCATACGGAGCCATCTGAATGCTCGATTGATAGATGTTGTTGTAAGCAAACTCTGCAAGCGGCAAAAACCCAACCCAAGAACCCTCCAAAACTCAACTAACACAACGGCACGCAACATGTCCTCAATATCTGAATGTACGCTCGGACTGTCCGTCGTCGTCGAGGATGAAACGATAG
>NW_017685419.1:0-2452 GCF_001879085.1 Nicotiana attenuata | reverse complement strand
CTCCGGAGTACGTGTAGCAGGAGTCTGAACCCCTCCTCCAGCCTGAGAAGTGGCTGGTGCTACTGGAAGCAAACCCGCTCTAGTGACGCTCTCCACAAAGCCTACCAATCTGACCAGAGTGTCTTGAAAAACTGGGGTGGCTATGAACCCCTCTGGGACCTGAACTGGGCCCACCGGAGCTGCTGGGGCTGGAGCCTCCTCATCATAACCAACATGAAGCTCCACCTCTGGGACTGCCGCTCGGGGCTGAGCTCTGCCCCGGCCTCTGCCTCTGGCACGGCCTCGGCATCTGCCCCTCGCAGGAGCTGTTGCTGGGGGCTCGGGCTGCTGCACGGTAGAAGAGGAAGCACGTGTTCTCGCCATCTGCGAAAGAACAAAGTAGAAAGACAATCAGTATTTTGAGAAACAGAATAGCACGACAAGAAAGAACAAAAGTGAAACTTTTCCTAACTCCGTAGCCTCTGAGGGATAAATACAGACGTCTCCGTACCGATCCCTCAGACTCTACCGAGGTTGTCCGTGAGTTGTGAGACCTATGTAACCTAGTGCTCTGATACCAACTTGTCACGACCCGGATTTCCCACCCTCGGGAGTCGTGATGGCGCCTACTAATAGGAGCTAGGCAAGCCAATTAATTTAACACTTCTCTCAACATCATTAACAGTATAAAGAAGAACGAGGCAATTAATATAAAAGCGAAAGTCTCGAAACATAAATAACTGAAACCAAGTGCGGAAATTCAAATACACCTTTACCCAGATCTGGTGTCACTAACTCACGAACTTCTACTGAATGCTAAATACAAAGTCTGAATAAGAATACAGTACTGTCTGATCCGATACAAGGGAAATCAAACGAAAGACAGAGATAAGAGAGACTCCGGGCCATGCGGACGCCAGCAAGGCTACCTCGGAAATCTCCGGACTGAAGTAAGCTCCCAACGCTCCTACTGTTGTCCAAAAGCTCCTGCTCCGGTACTATGATCTGTGCAAAAAAGCACAGAAGTGTAGCATCAGCACAACCGACCCCATGTGCTGGTAAGTGCCTGGCCTAACCCCGGCGAAGTAGTGACGAGGCTAGACAGGACCTACCAAAAACAACCTGTACAGATATATATATACAAAGGCAACAGAAATAACAACAGAGAACATCAACTATAAAGGGAAAGGGGGCATTCTCGGGGAAAATACAGCGAATACAGATCAACGGATATAATGACGAAACTATCTCAATACCATAGCTCATTTATAAGTGGTCGCCGCGCCACACGATCCCATTTCTTAATTCATAAGTGGACGGCGTGCCACACGATCCCATTTCATAATATATAAGTGGTCGGCGTGCCACACGATCCCATTTCATAATATATATATATAAGTGGTCGGCGTGCCACACGATCCCATTTCGTAATATATAAGTGGTCGGCGTGCCACACGATCCCATTTCATAATATATATACATATAATCTTTCTAAAGGAGGCCCTATTAGGGGGAAATTCAACAACATAACGGTTTAACCCGGCAAGGGTACAACTAACAACCCAAATATCCCGGCAAGGGAGCAACAACAATAATAGACTACGTGTCCCGGCAAGGGAAGAGTCACAACACTTTCTCTTTTAGTCACTTCTTTCTCAATTATCAAATTCTAGTTCGAGACAACGATCCAATAATATACCAATCGCAATTCCTCCTCAACCTTTCACATTATAGGAAACTTAGCAATCAAACAAGAAAGATGTTTCACAAAGTCCGGTTCAAACACAGTTAAGACCCACGGTCATGCTAGACTCCGGTGTATAGATAACCGTCACCATACCTATACACCGTACTCTTCATTTAGCAATTAGAAAATAATATCCTAATCCCATTCCCTCTAACCAAAGTTAGAACAAACACTTACCTCGGTCCAAAGAATAGCAATCAATCCTCAAATACCGCCTTTCCTCTACAATCCGACTCCGAAACAATGATATCTAGGCATAATTAATACAATAATATCAATTAGGGCCCAACAACATAATCCCATAGCCTAGAAATGAAATTCCTATCATTCTTCCAAAAACACCAAAATTCGACCCCGGACCCACATGGTCCAAACTCGAGGCTCGGACCAAAACCCGATCACCCATAACCCCACGAGTTCAAATATATAATTTATTTCAAGATTCGACCCCAAATTGAGGTTGAATCACCCAAAATCCCCAAAGCCCTAACTCTACCCAAAACCCCCATTTTCTACTTTGAATTCATGATTTAGGGCTAGGAAATTAGTGATTAGTGGAAGAAATTAAGAGGGAAAGAAGTTAAGAACACTTACCTAAGAGGCTATGGAGAAAGAAGCTCTTCAAAATCGCCTATGGAGTGTTAGAGAGAGGAGCTCGTGTGAAGAAATGGCTAAATCCCGAGCTACTGATTCTGTTTTGAACTTAAAAATTCGCTGGGCAAAAAT
>NW_017685418.1:5730-6840 GCF_001879085.1 Nicotiana attenuata | reverse complement strand
TGGTGGAAGAGGGTCTCAAGTCTAACAAAATTATGAGCATTCAGCAATCAAAGCAACCACTCAGGCTATTCAGAGCGGCACTGGAGGAGTATTGGGAAAGAAGAAGAAAGAAGAGGTTGCAGTAGTGGAGTCGAGAGCTTGGTCCAGAGGTCCATCGCCATATTATCACCAACCTCGCCCTCACCCCCAAACCTACCCACATACCCCATATGGCCCACCACAGCACTATTACCCACCTCCTGTCCCTAATTTCTCTGTCCACCATGCCCAGACATACTCCCAACCTCCTACCCATGCACAATGGCGCGCACCTACCCCATAAAATACTTACCCATCTCAAAACACCTACCCACCCCCAAGAACCAACAGAAATCCCGCTGGAACCGGTTTTCGACCTAACCCTGCATTTAGAATGATAGGTTGCAAAAGAAGAAGACTTTCACTCCCTTGGGTGAATCTTACACTAGTTTGTACCACAGATTGAGACAGTTGGGCATGCTGAATCCGATTGAACCCAAACTGCCCAATCCTCCCCCAAGGAATCTGGACCACTCTGTGAGTTGTGAATATTGCTCAGGTACGCCGGGACATGACACAGAAAAATGTTGGCACTTGAAAACGGCTATCCAAGAGCTCATTGATACCCGTCGAATTGAAGTACAAGCACCAGAAACGCCTAACATCACCCAAAATCCATTACCAACTCATCATGAGACCCATATGATCGAGCTAGTCCAAAAGGGAGAGCATAAGAAGCCCTCACAAACCGTAATGATGATCAGGGCTAGTGAGGATAGATCAAATGAGAAACTAGCGAAGGAGAGAAAATCGATCAAGGTAGGAGAAACAGTTGGCAAACCAGTTGTAGTGATTAAGAAAGAGCTTTTGAGCAATGTTGCAGAAAAACAATAACCAGTTAAAGTGGTAGTGTCCGGGGCAGCTGTCAAGCCCGCTGTGATTGTGAAAGGGGCTCGCACAGAGCCGTTTGTCATCAAGCCAGTGACTCAGCTACCAGTAATCAGTGGAAAGGCCGTCCCATGGAATTACGGCCGAGTGACAGTGATGTATCAGGGAAAGGAAGTTAAGGAAGAAGTTTGTGAAACACATGGA
>NW_017685418.1:0-2423 GCF_001879085.1 Nicotiana attenuata | reverse complement strand
CAAGCGGATTTTTCTTCAGTGGAGGAGTGTGTACAAGAGAACTCCAGATCTGGACTGTTGAGATGCATGGATGCTAAACAGGCTACAGTTATCATGGCTGAGGTACATGCGGGAGTCTACGGACCTCATATGAGTGGATATGTATTAGCAAAAAAGATTCTCCGAGCAGGTTATTATTGGCTTACTATGGAACAGGATTGCATTAGTTTCGTGCGCAAGTGTCATCAATGTCAGGTACATGGAGATTTGATTCATTCTCCACCATCTGAATTGCATACAATGTCAGCACCATGGCCGTTCGTTGCTTGGGGAATGGATGTCATTGGTCCGATCGAGCCAGCGGCGTCAAATGGGCACAGGTTCATTCTGGTAGCTATTGATTATTTCACTAAGTGGGTTGAAGCAAAAACCTTCAAATCTATGACCAAGAAGGCAGTGGTTGATTTCGTGCATTCGAATATCATATGTCGGTTTGGGATCCCGAAGGTAATCATCACAGACAATGGTGCCAATCTCAACAGTCATTTGATGACCGAGACATGCCAGCAGTTCACGCACCGCAATTCCACACCATATCGTCCTAAGGCAAATGGAGCAGTCGAAGCAGCTAACAAGAACATCAAGAAAATACTTCGGAAAATGGTAGAGGGGTCCAGGCAACGGCATGAGAAGTTACCTTTTGCCCTTTTAGGCTATCGCACTACTGTCCGCACTTCAGTAGGGGCAACTCCTTATTCACTGGTGTACGGAACTGAAGCAGTAATACCCGCAGAGGTTGAAATCCCGTTCCTTCGGATCATCGCTGAGGCGGAGATTGATGACGTTGAATGGGTTAAAGCCCGCTTGGAACAACTAAGTTTGATTGATGAGAAGAGATTGGCAGCAGTGTGTCACGGTCAGTTGTACCAACAGAGGATGGCAAGAGCATATAATAAGAAGGTGCGTACGCAGAAATTCGAAGTAGGACAGTTGGTGTTGAGGCGTATCCTACCCCATTGGGCTGAGGCAAAAGGAAAGTTCGCCCCAAATTGGCAGGGGCCATTTGTTGTAACCAGAGTGTTGTCCAATGGCGCATTGTATTTGACAGATGTGGAAGGCAAATGTGTAGAAATGGCTATCAACTCTGATGCAGTCAAGCGATACTATGTATGATTTCTTGGTTTAATTGTACTTTATTGTATTTGGCATATTTTTGAGATTGAAATGACGAAGGCATTTTGTTCTGCTGTCCAAACACTTTATCCTTTGTTATCCCTTTGAGCCTCATTTACTTTCTTTCGTACCCCTCTTTCGGACTCAATAAACAACTCGGGAGCTCGAGCAAGGAAAATCAGTGAAGAAACGAGAAACCACAGTCCAAAAGAAAAAAAAAAGAAAAGAAGAAGAAAAGAAACAAAAAAAAAAGAAGAAGATGAAAAAAGAAAAATGAAGAAAAGAAAAAAACAAATGAAAAGAAAAAAAGAGAAACAAAGAAAAGAAAAGAAAGAGAAGAAAGGAAAAGAAAAGAAAGAAAGTAGAGGAAAGATTGCAACAACAAAGTAACTTCTCTGTCCTGAACTACGTTTGACTTGATCCCGAAAGGGTACGTAGGCAGCCTCTCCTTGGGGTTCAGTCACACCGAAATAAAAGTCCCAAAAGTCCCCACGAAAGGAACTGGGGCAGCAGTTATGGTTGTGCAAGAAAGTTGATTCCGAAAGTTGTAGTTGTGAACCCATATTGAATTGTTTTAGAGACTTTTATACCCTTTCTTTCTAACCCTATCCAAAAGCCTGCATTACGGTCCAAAGAAAGACCTTTTGATCAATCTTCAGGAAGTGCCAATACGAGCAAGTCAAAGTGATTCACATCAGGGGAAACACTCCGGTGCCAGGGAAAAATAATAAAATGAGAGAGTCTTATTGGTGAAAACCCTCACGGGCATCGTAAGGCGAAGTGAGTTGAGAGAAATCGAAATGAGAGAGTCTTATTGGTGAAAACCCTCGTGGGCACCGTGAGGCGAAGTGAGTCGAGAGAAATAAAAAATGAGAGAGTCTTATTGGTGAAAACCCTCACGGGCACCGTAAGGCGAAGGTGAGTTTTTCAGACAGGCCAAGGAAACAAGTCTGTGACCAAAAGCTGCTCAGGACATTGCAAGACGAGCAAGGTTTGGGTTTGAGTGAAAATCAGGTTGTGAAAGTCCGGAACAACAAATGTGGCAATCGAAAGTTGATTGGTTAGACAGGCTGGGCTGATTAATCCAAAATGCATGGCATGCTCAATGGTATCAGTTGTTCCACTCAGATAAGTCTCATTCCCTTCTTTCTTCATTACAAATCATCCGTCTCGGATTCTTTTATCCTTAACCCTCGAGGTCATTGCATTTCATTCTTTCGAGGTCTACCTTTAAGATATTTCAGTGTATGCTAGCATAATACACAGGATGG
>NW_017685417.1:0-6840 GCF_001879085.1 Nicotiana attenuata | reverse complement strand
TTTTACTCTCGTCCTCACCCAGCAATAACATGTGCACGGCATCACCCTTCGTGCTTTTACTCTCATTCGTCACATATATCAATAGAATCGGCACGGAATGGTACATCGTGCGGTACGGCATCACCCTTCGTGCTTTAACACTCTTTCTCATAATAAGCAAACAATGCACGGCATCACCCTTCTTGCTTTACACTCTTTCCTTGCCATAAACAAACAATGCACGGCATCACCCTTCGTGATTTAACACTCTTCCTCACCCAATCAACAATCACAAACAAGGGCAAGGGAATAAATAAACAATAACGAGAATCCCGGCAAGGGAATACAAACAACAATTAAAAACCCGGCAAGGGTACAATATCAGTAACCAACAACGTCCCGGCAAGGGAATAAATCATTAACTCTTTTCTTTCTTTCTTTGACTTTCATCTCATAGTTCACATTATCACTTGAGCCAATGCTCCATAGAGTTATTTATCTCATATACCTTCACAATTCGTAATTCAACTCGAGCCAACGCTCCACGAAGTTTAAAGATTACAATTCCTTTCACAAGATCTTTACAACACATAGAAGTCATCACTTAAGCATGGAAGGTATGACAACAACCAAACTATTTGCAAAATAAGGACTCACGGTCATGCTAGACACCAATGTATAGATACCCGTCACCATGCCTATACATCGTACTCAACAATTAGCAAGTTACAAATAAGACTCAACTCTTATTACCTCAAGCTAGGGTTAAACCAAACACTTACCTCGATGCCTTGAACTCAACTCAAGCCTCAACTATGGCTTTACCCCGTAATTCCACCTCCAATCCGCTCGAATCTAGCCACAAATTACTTAATTACATTAATAAACACTAAATGAATCAATTTGAATGCATAAAAATGAATTTTCCAAAGTTTTTCCCAAAAATTCCAAAATCGCCCCCGAGCCACGTGGTCAAAACCCGAGGCTCGAACCAAAACCCGGTTACCCATTCCCCCACGAACTCAAATATGTAATTTGTTTTGAAATCGGACCTCAAATTGAGGTCCAAATCCCCAATTTTAGAAAAACCTAGGTTCTACCCAAAACCCCCAATTTTACCCATGAAAATCTTTGATTTTAAGTGGAAAACATGTTAAATGATGTTAATGATTGAAGGAATTGAGTAAAAATCGACTTACAAATGATTTGGGATGAAACTTGTTCTTGAAAAATCGCCTAAGGAGTTTGGGTTTTGAAAGAATGATGAAAAATGGTGAAAATTCGACTAAGTATAAAATTTGCAGGGCCTCAGATGTGGGAATTGCGAAGTCGAGTTCGCATTTGCGAACTCTGAAGAAAACTGGGAGGTTCGCATTTGCGAGAGAAAATGTCGCATTTGCGACGGCTCGCTATTGCATTTGCGGACAAGTGTTCGCATTTGCGAAGGCTGAGGCTACAGGCGGGCATCGCATTTGCGATGGAATTCTTTGCAGTTGCGAAGGATGCTGCCCAGGTGAAGTCTAGCATTTGCGAGGCTGGATTCGCATTTGCGAAACCTGCAAGTCAGGCATACCAGCAGTCTTATAAGTTCAAAAATGCAATCCGATACCTATCCAAAACTCACCCGAGCTCTCGGGGCTCCAAACCAAATACGCACACAACCTCAAAAACATCCTACGGGCTTACTCGCGCGATCAAATCGCCAAAATAACATCATATACATCGAATCAAGCCTCAAAACTCATGATTTCTTCCAAACTCTCATAAAACATAAATTTTCCATTTTAAGTCCGAAACACGCCAAACGACGTCCGTTTTCAACAAAACTTTACAGAAAGCGCTTAAACCATATATAAGACTTGTTCCGGGCGCCGGAACCAAAATACGGGCCCGATACCACAGTCTTTTAATCAAGTTTCATTTCCAGTTTCCTTAATAATTTCAGAAAAATAATTTTTACTCAAAAATTCATTTCTCGGGCTTGGAACCTCGGAATTCGATTCCGGACATACGCCCGAGTCCTATATTTTTCTACGGACCCTTCGGGACTGTCAAATCACGGGTCCGGGACCGTTTACCCAAAATGTTGACCGAAGTCAAATATATTCATATTAATATCAAAATTTAGCATTTTTCACACGGAATTCATATTTAAGCTTTCCGGCTACGCGCCCGGACTGCGCACGCAAATCGAGGCAATCCTAAATGAGGTTTTCGAGGCCTCGGAAGCACGGAATGAATGAGAAAATAGGTGATGACCCTTTGGGTCGTCACACCTGTATGGGCAGTAGACACTTGTTGACAAACTCAAACAAGACCTTGTGCTCAGGCCTCATCTCACTTTTCTGCACAAACCTAGCTTCAGGCACATCTTCAACAGCTTTAGCATCACAGAAATTCCTAGTGATTTGAAGAGCAGTAGGGAGAGAATCCAGACATGGCCACCTTTGCCTTGTATAATCATCATACCCTTAACTAGGTATGTCCAGAATCTCACCCAGTTTGAGTGCTTCAAACTCCACTTTAACTCCTTTTACCAGGCTGATGACTACCCCATTCTTCACAGTGGCATTTGCTGTAAACTCAATCAGTTCTATCCTGGCCAGCCTTCCATCCATTTCAAGGACCAAGTCCTTCCACCCTTGTGCAGTAAGAGCATCCACCAATCTCCTCATTCTTGGTTCATCCAGGTCTCTCAGCAGCCTGCCTTTCAAATTTTTTCTTCTGCCAAAGATGGCAAACCTGTCTTGTTCTTTCTCAGATTCCTCCTCTTCTTCTTCACCACTCCATTCTTCATCTTCCTCAGTAATTTTCACCTGCTTGCCTTTCACTGCAGATCTTGTTCTTTTGGCTATAGAGGGTTCAGCAGATACAGGTACAGAGGAAGAATTCTTGGAATAAGTCTTGGACCTTTTAGACTTGGGTGTAGGAACCTCTTCAGTTGTTCCTCTTTCTTGATGGACCAGTTCTATCTCCTCTTCTTCTTCTGCTGCCTCTGAGCTTTCTACAACCTTGGCTTTTCCTTTTTCTTTCTTCTTCTTCCTGCTTTCTTCCAGAGCTTTCTGTAACTCTGCTTCACTTTGTTTGACCCTGCTTCTAGTAGTTCTTCCCTTAGGCACTGAAGGGACAGTAGGTTTTGAGGATGTAGTTTTGCTCTTTTTGGTTGGATTGGAAGTAGTTGTAGCTTTTTGTGAAGAAGCTTTGCGCTTCTTTGGATCATAACTCGCCCCAACCCTTTTCAGAAGATCAACCAAGGTTTCCTCAGCTGATGAAACAGGTTCTTCTTGTTGCTTGCTTAGATGAACAAGCCCTTCAGCCGCCTCCCCAGAACCACTTCCCCCTGACTTGATGCCACTTTCTTCAATACTCCCACAGATAGTAAGAACTTTGTCTTTCCCATTTCCCTTCTCATCACCACTTGCTCCCTCTCTCTTTTTTCCTTTTCTTTTTTACCTCCACTCCTACTTGATTCAGCCACCTATACATCTTTAATAGGACCAACTAAGAACAAACCTATTTTCAGTGCTTTCAACTACAGTAGAAGATACCACACAAGAACTTACCTTACCAGGGGTTTCTTGAATTTTCTCAATGTTAGAAGACCCATGTTCTTCACCTTCACTGGCAGAAATAAAAGCTTCAGACTTAGAGCTTGATCAGATTCGTGAGCAGGGCTTTCTTTCTTTTGGCTAGACTTCAGTCTCTCATTTAGAACTTTCCTTAGGGCTCCAGATGCTACAGTTTTTCTAGCCAACATTTTCTGCCTACGCAACCTAGGTTTTGCGTATTCACTAGGAGGAGTAGATGAGGATGTGTTAGAGGGGGATGCTGGTGGGGGAGTGCCAGGATTGTCTTGGGGGTTAGACATGGTTCTTCATTTATGGAAGGGTTTTGGAAATTTCTGAGAAGAAAGGCAATTTGGGATTTCTGGAGAGGAAAATCAATTAGAACTGGAGATTTAATTTTTGACGGTTATGGGATTATGAAGAAGAGGTGTAGTGTGTATTTAAAGACAATTTGTCATAAGTGCAGTAATGGCAGCCTTTTCAGAGGTCAAATAGGGGTCTAATCAAAGTGTAATTCCAGTCTCTTAGTAATTATTAGGCATCGCTAGACTTTAGGCAAAAATCCCGGATTTTTAGAGTTCTAGGAGAACGAAACTGGTTCAATGCTCAACGGACAGAATTTCTGGGAATTTGACAAATGTAGAACTTCTGCTCATGACTGGATAATTAATCTTTCTAATTGTGCAGAGTATAGAAAACATACCTGAGCTTTCATATGAACACATACTGATGAACCAGGTTCTTCATATAGAATTCTCTTGAACATGCCTCAAATTCCATAATAGAAAAACTTTGTAAGAGATCAGTGAGTCATATATACACATGTCACAGGAGTATACTAATTAAAGTATGAAACTGAGTAAGAATTGATCTAGATATTTACACAAAGTTAGAACTCCTAACCAAATAATTTTATTTTTATTTTTTTTTCAATTTTTTTCATTGTACATTCTGAACTAGACCTATTAGGTGATTTTAATCATCCCTAATTTCAGCATGTTCCTCTCAAAGTTTTCTCTACTCAGTGCTTTAGTAAAAATGTCAGCTATTTGTTTATCAGTAGCACAGAATTCTAATAAAATCAATCTTTTCTCATAGTTATCTCTTAAGAAGTGGTGTCTAACATCTATGTGCTTAGTCCTCTTATGATGAACATGGTTCCTTTGTCATACTTATAGCACTAGTGTTATCACAAAATATTGGAATACATCCCACTTTAATTCCAAAATCTACCAACTGTTGTTTGATCCATAGCAATTGAGCACAACAAGAAGCAGCAGCAACATACTCAGCTTCAGCAGTAGATAGGGCCACTGAGTTTTGCTTTTTGGTAGCCCATGACACAAGACATGAACCAAGGAAGTGTGCCATACCTGAGGTGCTTTTCCTATCCACTAGAAAACCTGCATAATCAGCATCAGCATATCCAACTAAATTGAAATTGCTACCTTTGGGATACCAAAGACACATATCAGTGGTGCCTTTCAGATATCTTAGTATCCTCTTGACAGCAGTCAAGTGAGACTCTTTTGGATTTGCCTGAAAACGAGCACAAAGCCCTACACTGAAAATAATGTCAGTTCTGCTGGTAGAAAGATACAGGAGTGAACCAATCATACCCCTATACGACTTTTGATCAACTGATGAACCAGGTTCATCAACATCTAATTTAGTGGCAGTTGCAATGGGTATGTCAATTTCTTTAGATTCCTCCATTTTAAACTTTTTGATTACCTCTTTTATATACTTCTGCTGATGGATCATGGTTCCATTTGGACTTTGTTTGATTTGCAAGCCTGAGAAGAAGTTAAGCTCATCCATCATGCTCATTTCAAACTCACTCCCCATTAATTTTGCAAAGTCCTTACTTAGCTTATCAGTGGTGGCCCAAAAGATTATGTCATCAACATATATTTGTACAACAAGGAGATCCTTACCTTTTTCCCTTAAGAATAAGGTACTATCAATTTTACCTCTTTTGTACCCATGCTCCAGCATGAATTTGGACAATCTTTCAAACCATGCTCTTGGGGCCTGCTTGAGTCCATAGAGAGCCTTGTCTAACTTGTACACATGCTCAGAACAATCCTTGCTTTCAAACCCTGGAGGTTGTTTTACAAACACTTCTTCTTTCAGACTCTGTTTAATCAAAAATGAAATTTTGACTAAAGCTATAATTTAGAAGAACATGGGTTACTGATAATCGCAAGAATATATAAAAGAGAGTAATTTGAATAACCAGAATATAATTGAATAAAGCAAGTAAACCAAAGTATATTCAGATAATTTTTCGTGTCTCTACAATTGTTCAGTCTTCTCCTTTTATAGCTATCTCAGATGTAAGTGCCTTGCTTTGGTCATAATAAGGTTATTATGGGCAATAAATGACATTGAATGCTACGTTACATAATCATTACATTTAAGACATATTCTCTAACGTTTTCAGCATTTAATGCTTATTAAATACTGTATTTGGACCTTTGTATGCTGTCAGATTCATTCCCTTGACTCTTCTTGATTATTGAACTTAAATTTCTGGAATAGGTGCGGGTGCTAGATTGTTTAAATAACCGCCCGTGCCACTTCCTTTGCTTTCGCTCGCATCTATTACTACTCGTGCCTTTTGGCTAACTGTAACTCTTTGACTATTTAACCAGCCTACGTGTCATGACACATCATCTTCACAATATGTAAACTCAATTTTTCCCAACACAGATAGTCCCTCCACTTGCCATTTATTCATCAGTTGAATACTTGGGAAGTAGATTTCATTAAAACGGGAATTTTTGTCTCCATTAATGCTGTGACAGAATTGACACTTCAATTGTCACTTCCATTTAATGCGTTTCACACGTGTCACCTTCCTATTGGTTCTGCAATTTTACAGCACTTTTCTAGGCTTTCTTTTCGGCTTCCCTATTCACGAAGTGTCAGTTATCATTATTATGGCCCTTCATCATTGCACTTTACGAAATGGTTATTGGGGTGTTGAATGGTTGATTGCGCCTTAGTTATGGTCTTTTCAGGATGTGGTATTTTGTGTTATTCGCTTCTCCGTGGTTATGGTCATGCACTTCGTGAACTTGATGTCGAATTGATTTTGAGCATTGTGGCTTGAGGTATTTCATATGAACCGGTGTTCGGATTAGGTCATGCATCGCAGCGGCATTATGCTAGGATATGATCCTTTGTGTTTATTTCGTGTGTTATGTTTCCCCTTGTGTGGTGGATTGCTAGCACTGCGCTTCGTGGTGGTATCTGTTGAGGTGGCAGGATGGTATCTGTTGAGCTGGCG
>NW_017685416.1:4900-6841 GCF_001879085.1 Nicotiana attenuata | reverse complement strand
ATTTCGAAATTGATTTTATGAGAAATTTGGAGTGGGTGTTATTTAGACATGTTAGAAATAGTATAAGGAGGTTGTATATAAAATTTGAAGTCATTTAATGGAGATTTGGACTGGTTTTGAATAAGAATTGCAACTGAAAATCGTGGAAGAAGTTCGTCTACAGACGCTAGTATAAAGGTGTATAAAAGTGTATAACAGTGTATAAGGTGTGTTTCTACACTTATACAATATTATACAAAATTATACATAATTATACAAAAAAACTGACTTCGTCTTCTTTCTTGCGTCTTTTCTGAAATTTAATTCAAATCTTGCTCAAATCTACTCCAAATCACTTCAAATTTAAATTTTGTACTCCTTTTGATATTTTCAATCAATTGGAACAATACCCAATCCAAACAACTAACAAATTCAAAACAACCCATTTTCAAAAGCAAAGCTTTGAATGATCTTCAATGGTGGACTTCTACTCTTCAATTTTCTTTCATTGCAAGCAGGTGACACAAGAGGAGAAGCAGAAAATACACGGTCCTTTGAAGCATATGTAAAAAATGTGAGAAGAAGAGAGAGTGAAAGCAATAGTTGTGAGAACAAAAAATTAACTCCATAGCTTTTAGAAGCAATTGTTGTAAAAACATATATTTTGAATTTGCAAGTTCTTTCAAAATATGTACAATGTGGGCTAGGTGGGGTAAAACTTAAAACATGAGCCATTTTTGTTATGGTGTGAAGTCATGTGTATTTTCCTGTAATTCTTTAGAAACGGAAAACAAAACACTTATTAGTCAGTACTCGGTAATAGAGATTATATCAGCAATTGGTGTTTTATAAAACAGTATATGTACATCATTTATTTATTAAGATTGAATTTTTTTTTTTTTGAATCTCAAATCAAACAACCCTAATGGTGTTAACTGTTAATATTGAGATTGAATTTTTTTGACAGCTTATAAGCCTCGAACTCCTGACCTAGTGGCATGAAGAGTATTTTGGCCATCGATGTTAATTTAAAAAATATATATATATGAGCTCTTGGTTTGTAAATTAGGGTTTAAGTTATATACCATTAATTGTTTTTACATTATCAGTAAATTTAAATATGTGGTAACATATTAATTAGTATTATTTTTAATTTTGAAATAGTTTATCAAGAGATATTACTTGTAGTGATCTGACAATATGAATATTTTTAAACCATCAATGCTTATAATTTAAAACCCTTGTACTGATAAGTTATTGTCGATTTTTAATAGTCTATTCAACATATTTTAAGATATCATATGATTTTTCTGTAACAACATCCCTATATTAACAGTCATTCACTATAAAAGTTATGTTTTGCTCAAAATCAATTTTAAGCTACATTTTACCTCTCTATAACAACTTTTTACCTATAACAACAACAACCATATTTATAGCAGAACACTCTTTGTAAAATTACCTCTCTATAACAGCGATATAGAAGCTTTAAGATTACTAATAATAATTTTAAAAATATGCACACAATCTTTTCCATTAAAGAAAGTGTCTATCTTGCATAAGATATAAGATTTGAAGATTTGCTCATGATATGTGACGACCCAAAGGGGTCATCACCTATTTCCTCATTCGTTCCGTGCTTCCGAGGCCTTGAAAATCTCAATTTGGGGTCGAATCTTAAAACAAATTATATATTTGCACTCGTGGGGTTATGGGTGATCGGATTTTGGTCCGAGCCTAGAGTTTGGACCATGTGGGCCCGGTATCTAATTTTGGTATTTTTGGAAGAATGCTAGAAAATTCATATCTAGGCTATGGGATGTTGCCCTTGAGTCTTTATTGATATTATTGAATTAATCATGCCTAGATATCACTGTTTCGGAGTCGGATTATAGAGGAAAGGCGGTCTTTGAAGGTTGATTGCTATTCTTGGGACCGAGGTAAGTGTTTGGTTTAACCCTA
>NW_017685416.1:0-3156 GCF_001879085.1 Nicotiana attenuata | reverse complement strand
CTTAGGTCTGATTAAAATACCAAATTATGAGAGAGTTTAAAAGATTGGGGCAGATTGGTTTACTACATAATTCAGATAAGCCCGAATTAGGACTGTCTGCTGGTCGTAATAACTAACAGAAGCAGATTCAGTTTTTTTAATTATTACTCTAAGGCTTGCCTAAGTGTAAAGACGAGGCCCTATAGGCATGACATCTACTGAATTCAGAAAGCGATGAGACAGTAAGAACTCGGAATGAATTATTTGAAACCCTATAGGCATGCGTGCTAAACTTCGGTTAAGTAAAGGACTTGGATTATCAAAAGAGATGCAGAATTAATAAGTTGATTACAGGTTCTGCAGGCGATAGTATATATTATTGCTGATTTTATAGCTAGCATTAAGCGAAACGAATCAGATTCATTTAGAAGCTCCTATAAGCATGCTTTCTATACATTGCTGATTTTAAGCCTTATAGACGTAGCATCTGGGCATAGAAGCTTGTTTTAAAACCTATAGACATGGTATCTAATGCAAAAATTTCTTTTAAACCTATAGACATGGTATCTAAAATGTGAAACTTTGTTTAAAAACCCTATAGACATGGTATCTAAAATGCAAAACTTGTTTTAAAACCTATAGACATGGTATTTAAAATGTGAAACTTTGTTTAAAAAACCTTATGGGCATGCTGAATATTAGAACATCCTATAGACATGGTTTCTACATGTGTTGAGTATGCAGAATTAGAATAGACCTATAAGCATGATTTCTATATGTATTTGAATATGTAGAATTGCAATAAACCTATAGGCATGATTTCTACCCTTTTTGCATGCATAGTTACCCCAACCCTGTTTCACTAGCCAACCCCGAGTATTCTTTACAAATTAGTACAAACCAAAGTAACAAATACATCAGAAAAAATACAAAGAAAATAATTACAACCCTAAAAAGCCTGATTCTTGACTTCTTGCCTGAATTATGAGATAGACCAACTCAAAGACCACCGATCCAAAGCCTTTCTCCAATTTGAGTGTGTCAGAGTTCCCTAAGAGCCTCAATGGGACTCCGGGCAGTGCTTACACCCAAATGGTATCACCAGAATAAGGACAAGTGCAGTGTGGAAAGGCTAGCCCTCAAGTGTCCAAGTTCAGAGGGAGCTCAATGGGTCCCAAGGCAAGCCTCACAAGAGGGAGGCAAAACTTAAAGTCTAAGAGAAAGTGCAAGTGAAGAAACAACATTTTAAAGAACTAAGAAAGTAAAGAAGAGGGAGAGAGGTGCTGGGAAACAACCATAAACAAGCCATACAAAGGGTTCAAGGATTGGGAAAATTGCCAAAGAGCCTATGTGCTTAGGCATTAGCTAATTCTGGGCATGCACAACAATAGAGAGTGCTGTCATGCTTACAGAATCAACAAGAATACACAACATATGATGGTGACATAGAGGTTATGATTTCAGGGGAATCAAGTTTGAGCCATGGACAATAATACTCAATACTGTCATGTCTCAAACAAACCATTAGCATCAAACACATTGGGGTAGGGGGTTTGGGATTCATAATAGGAGAAAATTATAGCATGCTAAAGTAAACACTGAACTAAACACAAACAGTAGGCAGACATGCAAGTAAAGGTATTAAGTAAACACATTGTTTGTGATTGCTGAAAATCTAAATCAGGACATACCAGTTCAAAGAGCAAAATACAGTAAAAGCAAGTAGCAGGGCTTGAAGGCAGGCCACAGTACAAGTAACAAGAGAGAATGCTTTTGAATGTGAGTATGAGTTCAGAAAACTAAGAGTGTTCGTGTGTGCTGTGTTAATGAGAGAGCAGGGCATTTATAAATTGAAAACAGGTGCAAAATAAGGCAAGAATCATAGTTTAGTAGTAATTATGGAACTATGTACCAATTAAAATCAATCAGTACAAGGTCTTCCTTTAATTAAGGAGTTCAAACTTAAACGGTAATGGACAGAGAACATTTAAGGAAAGAGATCAAGTAAGCAAAGTAGAAAATTAGGGGTAAATACATAGGGGTTTAATTAAGGGAAGAATCTTTGAAATACTCGGAAATACGGTAAGTAAGTAAAGTAAAGTTGCAGAATATAGAGACAATCAGTACATAGTAAATCAAGGGAAATTACTGATTCATGAATAAACAAATAAATCAAGTCAGAAATAGTGTAATCGAAGGTCTAAGGAAAATTTTCCAAATCAACCCAAGAAACAGGGAAATCAGTAAGGCAATGAAAGAATCAATGAGACCTACACAAGGAGGTCTGAAATCAGTGCCAAATTGAAGGTCATTTCAGAAGGAAATTCAGCATATAAAAGTACATAAGCATTAAGCCTGCAAGGCTGAATTTAGAAAAAAGAGAGACATCATATAGTAGCAAACACAGGTAGTCACATAGGTCGATTTCAGCTACTCAGTAACAGAGAAGAGAAAGTATCAAATAGCATGCCAAAGGGTCAAGTAAAAGACCTTACAGAGCTTAGCAGGAAGTCAGAATCGTATAAAGAAACAAAAGTTGAAACAAAGATTTCGAAACTCAGTCGAGCAGTAGATGAAACAACTTCCCGAAACTCGAATAGGTCCAAAGAAATTAGGGTTTTGAAACCAAACAAGTTCAGAGATGAAGAACAAGCAAATCACATAACAATAATCTCAAAACTCGAATGAATCCCAAAATTTAGGGTTTTCACCATCAATCGAGTGTAGAGATGAAAGCAAGTAAATCATGCAAAGAATACTAACAAATAAATTCAGAAGTCTCAAAGAGGACTAAAACTTCTAACATGCATACTCTAGTAGAAGAACAACATGAAAAATACAGTAGAACATGTTAAAAATCAGAAAAGCTTTGAAATGACTTAACAAAATCCTAAATCGGAAAAGGTAAAAGGGGTTTTGAAGGTAATGCCTTGAAAGAAACTTTGCGAAAACGTTTAAAATCTTGGAGAAAACACAGATCTACAACGGATCTAAAAGAATCAGAAGAACCTCGAAGGTTAGGGTTTCAGAAGAACCCGGATGGTGAGAAAGGCTTGGAAGGTCATTGATCTGAGCAGGAGAAGCCAAGAGTCAGGCTTGAATAGCCATGGATGGCCGGAACAAGGTCAAAGATGGCCGAAAACAACCATAGAACTGAAAGCATCCGAGGTCTGGACC
>NW_017685415.1:0-6843 GCF_001879085.1 Nicotiana attenuata | reverse complement strand
TACCTGACAACGGTGGCATTTCCTGACATACTGGATGTAATCCGTCTCCATAGTCATCCAGAAGTAACCAGCTCGGAGTATTTTCTTTGCCAAAACAAAGCCGTTCATATGCGGACCACAGGTCCCAGCATGGATTTCTTCTAGCAGCTTAGATGCTTCTTTTGTGTCGACACACCTTAGTAATCCCAAGTCGGGAGTCCTCCTATATAGGATTCCTCCGCTGTCAAAGAAATTATTGGACAACCTTCAAAGTTTGCGCTTCTGAGTAGTGTTTGCAAGTTCTGGGTATTCTCCTTTTGCCAAATATTCCTTGATGTCATGAAACCAAGGCTTTTCATCTGCTTCTTCTTCGACATAAACACAGTAAGCTAGCTGATCATGGATCTTCATAGGAATAGGATCAATGAAGTTTGTGTCTGGATGTTGTATCATGGACGATAGGGTAGCCAATGCATCGGCAAACTCATTCTGGACTCTGGGAACATGCCGGAACTCTGTCTTTGTGAACCTCTTTCTCAACTCCTGTACGTGATGCAGATAAGGGAGTATCTTCGAATTCCTGGTCGCCCATTCTTTTCGTACCTGGTGTATGAGTAGGTCTGAATCCCCAATTACTAGCAACTCTTGAATGTTCATGTCGATGGCCATCCTGAGCCCTAAGATGCCGGCTTCGTACTCGGCCATGTTGTTGGTGCACGGGAAACTGAGTTTGGCAGACACCGGATAATGCTGACCGGTTTCTGATACTAGGACTGCTCCTATGCCAACTCCTTTGAAATTTGCTGCTCCGTCAAAAAATATTCTCCAACCGTCATAGGATTCTGCAATATCTTCTCCTATGAATGCTACCTCTTCATCTGGGAAATACATTTTCAGGGGTTCGTATTCTCCGTCCACGGGGTTTTCCGCAAGGTGATCTGCTAGTGCCTGTCCCTTGATTGCTTTCTGAGTTACGTAGACAATGTCAAATTCACTCAACAGGATCTGCCACTTGGCGAGCTTGCCGGTGGGCATGGTCTTCTGAAAGATGTATTTCAAAGGATCCATCCTTGATATGAGATAGGTAGTATAGGCACAGAAGTAGTGCCTCAGCTTCTGGGCTACCCAAGTTAGAGCACAACAAGTGCATTCTAACAGAGAATACCGGGCCTCATATGGAGTGAACTTTTTGCTGAGATAATAGACGGCCTGTTCTTTCTTTCCTGTCTCATCATGGTGCCCCAGGATGCAACCGAAGGCACCATCCAACACTGCGATGTAGAGTAACAGAGGTCTACCTGGCTCGGGCGGGACCAAGACTGGTGGCGTTAACAAATATTCCTTAATCCTGTCGAAAGCTTTCTGGCATTCATCGGTCCATTTGGTGGCGGCATCCTTCTTCAACATCTTGAAGATTGGTTCACAGATAACTGTAGATTGTGCTATGAACCGGCTGATGTAGTTAAGTCTCCCTAAGAAACTCATTACGTCCTTCTTGTTCTTTGGCGGTGGCAATTCTTGAATGGCCTTGATCTTCGATGGATCCAATTCTATTCCCCGGCGGCTCACAATAAGCCCAAGCAATTTTCTAGTTGGAACCCCGAATGCACATTTCATGGGATTCAGTTTCAGGTTGTACCTTCTCAGTCTATTGAAGAACTTCCTCAGATCTTCCATGTGATCAATGGCTTTCTTTGACTTAACGATGACATCGTCTACGTACACCTCAGTCTCCTTGTGTATCATATCATGGAAAATGGTGGTCATGGCTCTCATGTAGGTGGCCCCTGCGTTCTTAAGGCCCAATGGCATCATCTTGTAGTAGTACATTCCCCACGGCGTAATGAAAGCCGTTTTCTCAGCATCTTCCTCGTCCATCCAGATTTGATGATAACCAGCGAAACAATCCGCAAATGACTGCAGCTCGTGCTTGGCGCAATTGTCAATCAAGATGTGTATGTTTGGCAAGGGGAAGTCGTCTTTTAGACTGGCCCGGTTGATGTCCCGGAAGTCGACACAGACTCTGACCTTCCCATCCTTCTTCGGTACTGGCGCAATGTTGGCTAACCATGTTGGATATTCTACTACCCTGAGAACTTTGGCTTTAACCTGCTTGGTGACTTCTTCCTTGATTTTCAAACTCATGTCTGGCTTGAACTTTCTGAGCTTTTGTTTTATTGGTGGATAGGCGATGTACTCAGACCAGTCATGTCGTCGTACGACCAGGCGAATATGTCCTTATATTCTCTTAGAAACTCTGTGTATTCATCCTTTTCTGATGGTGACAAATGAATGCTGATTCGTGTTTCCTTGATGTTTTCTGCATCTCCCAAGTTAACAATCTCAGTCTCATCCAGGTTGGACTTAGGTTTGTTCTCAAAATTCTCAACCTCTTTAACGATCTCTTCCGATATTCCGTCTTCCTCTGAGTCTATGTCCGTTTGTTGCGTTGTCTTGTTGCATGTCACAGTCATTGGCTCATCAAGATAAGTAATAGTAATGCTGTATAAGTAAAGTAATGAGAGAAAATAATAAGAGTAAGATTTATAAGAAAATTGAAATGCTTTGATAAATTCCATAACCGTTTTTGAACATTTGAGCTCTTTCTTGCAAAAAATAAAAAATGCGAAAGGAAAGTCAACTAGTAAAAATAAAAGATAGTGCGTGATGCTTGTTTAGCCTTGCTACCTCGAGGCTCGCCGGGCTTTGGTGGTTCTGATAGTCCAGTTATTGAGGCATGCTCCTCTGCTTACAGCTTGCTCCCTCTCTTCCTCGAAAACGACACAACAATCCATATCATCGTCTTCCAGGAACAAATTCCTCACTGCTGCCAGTGCTTCTTCTTCTTCTGACCCGTATATAACCTCGGCCGGCTGGAAAGTCTACTCCAAACAGGGTATTGGCTGCTCCAAAGGGTAGTAAGGACCACGCCATGGTGGCGACCAGTCGTTGAATTCTTTTCCAGGTATACTCGTACCCCAATCCGAAGGTGGTGCCATGTTTCTTGAGCTTGATGGGCTTAGTGATTCCTTGGAGATTCTTGCCAAGTCCCCTGCCAGGTTCATATCCGCTCCAGTTTAGAATGCTTTCAATTTTGTTGTCCCACCATTTGTCTTTATCAACGGCGTTGACTCGCTCGATGTGGTGGTAAGTTTCCCCACCTATCTTTCTTCTGTCTCTGATTGCTGGGATAGTCTGGCAACTGTATATGGGATTGCTACCGTCACCCTGAATGATCACCTCTTGGTGATTCCACTCAAACTTCACTTCCTGATGTAGTGTTGATGCTACAGCCCCAGCGGCATGAATCCATGGTCGTCCCAATAACAGATTGTAAGATGTTGTTACGTCTATCACTTGAAAGTCAACATCGAACCAAGTAAACCCCATTTGCAAACACAAGCTAATTTCCCCAATAGTAGACCTTTGGGATCCGTCGAAAGCTTTGATGTTGATGGCCCCATCCTTGATCTCATGAAGCCCCTTTCCTAATGTCCTGAGTGTCACTAGCGGGCAAATGTTGAGGCTGGATCCTCCGTCAATCAGGATTCTGGTGATAAAATAATCTTCGCACTGTACGGTGATGTGTAATGCCTTGTTGTGACTCAACCCTTCTGGCGGCAACTCATCTTTGTGGAAAGTGATCTTGTGACTTTCCAATACATGGCCCACCATATTCACCATCTCTCCGCCAGTGATGTTGCTTGGTACATATGCCTCACTCAGCACTCTTAACAAGGCATTCTTGTGTGCATCAGAACTTTGTAGCAAACCAAGGATAGAAATCTGTGCCGGTGTTTTGTTCAGCTGATCAATGACTGAGTATTCTTTGGCTTGTATCTTTCTCCAGAGATCATCGGGCCCAGTTTCAGTGATGGTTGGTCGACTAGAGGCCTGCTTGCTTGACTCAGCCAGATGTTCCGGGGTGTAAACTCTACCAGTCCTCGTCATGCCCTGTGCTGCAATAGCTTCCCCGAACTTGACCTTCCCCTTTCTTCTGGCCTCGGCTGTGTAGTCCCATGGTATAGCCTTTGTATGGAACGGTGTTATGGCTGACATTGCCACTGGAATTGGCGTGGCTATCTTTACCCCGAACGGAGCAAGCCCCTTAGGCGGTAAAACTGCAACTTCGAATGGTGTAGGTGCCTTTGCTGGAGACACGAATTCGACCTCAACTGGTGCTGGCATATTTTCAGATGATGATGCATCAAACTCGAGTGGCATGGACATATTTACCTCGGCGTCCCCAGAAGGCTGAATCTGGACCACAATCGGATTGAGGGTAACTACTGGCTTCTTTGGATTGTCGCCTTCTGTGATTAAACCAATTGATCCCTTGGGGTCCCAGTCATCCTCTATCTCGATCATGTGAACACCTCTGCCCTTGTGGTCTGGCAGAGGGTTATTGCGGACATTTGGAGCAGGCTCCTTTGCTACAATGATCTTATTGTCAATCAAAGTCTGGATCTTATCCTTCAAAGAGCGGCATTCATCAATGGTATGCCCTTTCATGCCGGAATGGTATGCAGAGGATTTATTTGAATTGACCCACTGAGAAGGGTTTTCAGGTGTTATAGCAGGGATAGGGGTGACATAACCAGCAGCTTTGAGTCTTTCGTACAACTGGTCAATTGGTTCAGCAATGGCGGTATACTGTTTGGGAGGTCTGTGGTCGAAATTCGATCGAGGTCTAGGGAAGCTTTAACGTGGGGGAGGTGATTGATAGTGGGATGGTTGGGTGTTGTAGGCTTGGTAGACATGTGCTGGTTGGGAGTATTTGGGTGAAGTGAGCTGATATGCGGGAGGTGGAGCTGCCTGATAAGTGGGTGGTGGAGTATGGTAAGAGGGTGAGGGTGCTTGGTAATTTGGAGTGGCTTGATATGTGGGTGGAGGCATTGGATAGGTTTGGTATTTGACCGGGGATTTGGTTCTCTGTGCAACCATTACAGCACCTACGCCCCTTTTCTTGGACGTACCACCAGACTGTAAAGCCTTATTGGTAGCTTGCAAGGCTTCAAAGTTCGTAACCATACCACTCTTGATGCCTTCCTCGATCCTTTCTCCTAGCTTGATGATATCAGAAAACTTGTGATTCTCGATCAGCATCAGCCTTTCATAATACTGTGGGTCTTGGGCCCGAACGAAGAATTTGTTCATTTGCTCTTCTTCCAAAGCAGGCCTAACCTTAGCAGCTTCTGACCTCCATCGAGTAGCATACTCACGGAAGGCTCCGTGGGTTTCTTCTTCAAGTTTTGGATATAGAACACATCTGGTGCATTCTCCGTGTTGAACCTGAATCTGTCCATAAAATCAAACGTCATGCTTACCCAGCTCGACCACTTCTTCCGATCCTGGCTAATGTACCAAGATAAAGCATCTCCCTTCAGGCTTCTCATGAAAAGCTTCATGCAAATTTTCTCGTCTTTTCCTACTCCGACCAGCTTATCACAGTATGTCCTCAAGTGGACCCTTGGATCTCCCGTACCATCAAACATCTCGAACTTGGGAGGTTTGTACCCCTCGGGCAGTTCGACATCAGGCTGTATGCAAAGATCTTCATAGTTTAGCCCCTCAATTCCTTTACTACCTTCAACGCCTTGAATTCTGCTAGTCAACTTTTTAAGCTCTTCGGCCAGATTTTTGATGAGCAAGTCCTTACCCTCGGACTCGGGTGTGCTTGAGATGGGCTGGGTGTAGTGTGACACAGTCTCCACGTAGATGGGGGTATTATGTTGGGTGTGGCAGTGGTCATTTGTGGAGTTCTGGAGTTCTGGGTGAGCAGTGAGGTATCATTTGAGGTATGGCAAGTATTGCAGTGGTGGTGAGGAGCGGGATGGTTTTGTGGCTTCGAGATGTTTTGCGGAGGTACATGATTATGAGTTTCTGGGAAAGTAACCTCTGGAGTGGTGAGGGAAAACGATAGATTCGCCAAATTCCGGACTTGATCAAGTTCTTCCTGAAACTTCAACAGCTTTTGTTCTAGTTGGGATGCATTTTCCTTAGGGACCAGAGTACCATGAGTGACCTCTACCCGTTCAGCTGAGTTGTTCGAATCTTCCATTTTTCCTTTGTTTTTGTGTCTGACAGGACTAGGAGGAGGAGTAGGTGGAGGGCCCCTGGATCTCGTAAAATATGATGATGTTGCCAGAGTTCACGAACTAACCTTTGGGGAGGGGAATAAACAAAAAGTAAAACAAAAGGTAACAAGTGAGTAAGGATCATAAGAAAAATGTCGCAATATTTAAACACGTAGTGCTTGAAATATAAAGCGCGTCCTGATTTTGGGGACCTCGTTGTGCCCGAGGTAGGCCTAGTGACAAATTATTTGGAGAACTTGAAATGCTAAATGCCTCATTTTATTGATAAAAAGTAGACGAATCCTAAAACGATACTAAATGACAAGAAAATAAAAATCACCAATGGCCATTGGCCTTATTACATCTCATAAAGCGAAAATGGAAATTCCTATCTATTTGGTCCTGGAGAGACCTTCCCCATACTCGGCATTGTTGGCTCCCTCGAACAGCTCTCCCAGCTCGCGCAGTCCTAGTAGCAGGTAAGCTCCGGCCAGATGTCCGCCTTCATTTCCTTCAACAGTCCGGCAATCTTCGACTCTCTTCAGAAACTTCTTTTCCAACTCTACTATACCCCGCTCCAAATAGACCAATCGCTTGTTGGCGCTGACAGCCATATCCTTCCACTCTTCAATTAGTTTTTGATTGGCTTCCTGTATCTCCCGGTGCTCACTTTCACATTCCCGAATCCTCTTACGCAGTTGGTTGTACTTGACCTGTGCTTCAGCCTTTTCATCGATGATCCTGTGACCTCGAACAAACCCGGGTTGACCCAGACCATTGTGATTGT
>NW_017685414.1:3349-6843 GCF_001879085.1 Nicotiana attenuata | reverse complement strand
GAATGTTCCTTCGTGCATTAATAATCAAAACATGGCACGGAATGTTCCTTCGTGCATTAATAATCAAACATGGCACGGAATGTTCCTTCGTGCATTAATAATCAAACATGGCACGGAATGTTCCTTCGTGCATTAATAATCAAACATGGAACGGAATGTTCCTTCGTGCATAAATAATCAAAACATGGCACGGAATGTTCCTTCGTGCATAAATAATCAAAACATGGCACGGCATCAACCTTCGTGCTTTATCACTCTTCCTCACCCAAGCAACAATCACAACCAATAGGGGCGAGGGGATAGACAAACAGTAATACAAGTTCCGGCAAGGGAAAACACAAGCAAACAGCTAAATCCGGGCAAGGGATCAACAACAATAACCTTCACATCCTGGCAAGGGAGATAATCTCTATACGAATACAGCCCGACAAGGGAGTAATCACAATTATTTCTCATACTCTTCACATTATATAGAAATCATCAATTCCCCAAGTAAGAATCACAACAAAATTAGAATAGCATAAATAAGGACTCACGGTCATGCTAGACACCGGTGTAGATACTCGTCACCATGCCTATACACCGTACTCAACATTTAGCAATTAGCAAAATAATACTCTAATCCTATTCCCTCAAGCTAAAGTTAGATCAAACACTTACCTCAACTGCTCCAAAAAAATCAACTCAAGCCTCTAGTGTACCTTTACCCCTCGAATTCGGCTCCAACTCAGTCAAATCTATGAAATAATGACTTTACAATATTAATAATAGCTAAACAAACTAAACCCAATGCCTAAATATGAATTTCTAAGCTTTCTTCCCAAAATTCCAAAAATCGACCTCGGGCCTGCTTGGTCAAAACCCGAGATTCGAACCAATTCCATGTCACCCATTCCCCCACAAGACCGAATACACAATTTGTTTTCAAATTCGACCCCAAAACGAGGTCTAAATCAAAGAAAATTGAAAAGCCCTAATTCTACCCTTTTCCCCCAATTTTAACCCTAGATTATATGATTTAGGCTTAGAAACTTACTAATTAATGAAGGAAAAGTGAAAGAAATGAGTAGGAAATTACTTACTCAAGTGGTCTTGAAGGTTGGGGGCTTCAATGGGGTCCTAGAGCTTGGGGAGGAAGAGAGCTCGTGAGAAAATTAGGAATGAACCCGAATGTACTGTTTCTGAAACTTTAAAAAAAAAAAATCACTGGGCGAAATCGCCCTTCGCGTTCGCGAGAAAGGAATCGCGTTCGCGAAGGGTAAACAGGAATAGGCATCGCGAACGCGGAAGGGTTATCGCGAACGCGTAGAAGAGAAAGGCTGGGGGGTCATGGGTCTGGCCTACGCGAACGCGTTGGCCTGTACGCGAACATGATGGGAAGGGGCTGGGGAACTACGCGAACGCGGCCCAGCCATCGGGAACACGAAGAAGAAAAGAGGGGTGGGCCCTCAGAGTTCCATAACTCTATGCGAACGCGGACTAGTGATGCGAACGCGATGAAGGAACAAATGAAGAAGTTTGAACGCGAGCCAAAGGCCGCGATCGCGAAGAGCAAAGGGCCTGTGTAAAAATTGCAGCAAAAATCTGATCCCATTTCCTAAGTTAAAACACCCCGCACCACCTCCGAATCACCCCCGAGCCCTCGGGGCTCCTAACCAAACACACACACTAACTCAACAACCTCATACGAACTTAACCGAGCGATCAAATCGCAAAAACAACATCAAAATCAATGAATCAACCCTCAAAATCATCATTTGTCATTCTAACTTCATAAACTTCAAAATTTTAGATATTTAGGTCCGAAACACGTCAAATGACGTCCGATTTCGACCAAATTTCACAGAAAGCGCTTAAACCATATATAAGACTTGTACCGGGCGTCGGAACCAAAATACGAGCCCGATACCACAGTCTTTTACTCAATTTTCATTTCCATTTTCCTTAATAATTTCAGAAAAATAATTTCACAGAAAAATTCTTTTCTCGGGCTCTAGATCTCGGAATTCGACTCCGGGCATATGCCCGAGTCCCATATTTTTATACGGACCCTCCGGGACCGTCAAATCACGGGTCCGGGTCCGTTACCAAAAATGTTGACTGAAGTCAACTTTAATCATTTTAAAGCCACATTTTGAAATTTTTTACAGAACTTAATATATAATCTTTCCGGCTACGCGCCCGGACTGCGCACGCAAATCTAGGCAAGTAAAAATGAGGTTTTCAAGGCCTCGGAAGCACGGGATGCAAGAGAAAACAGGTGATGACCCTTTGGGTCGTCACAATATATATAATTGCACAGAGTTATGTGGTAGTCTAGTCTAGCCTCGTCACTACTTCGCCGAGGTTAGGCTAGGCACTTACCAACACATGGGGTCGGTTGTGCTGATACTATACTCTGCACTCTGTGCGGATCCCGGAACAGCATTTGGTCATCAGTAGTAGATTGGGAGTTATCTTTCAGTCTGAGACTCGAAGGTAGCCCTGCTGGCGTCCGCAGGCCCAGTGTCTCTTCTATCAGGTTTTATGTTCTGTTGTCATTTGTACTCGAGACAGACTATGTTCTTTTCTTTCAAACACTTATTTGTAGTAATCCTAGACAGTCCGTGGATGTTGTGACACCAGGCTCTGGTTAAAGGCATGTGTTGGTCTTCAGGATATTTTGGTTTTTATATTTTATTTAAGACTTCCGCTAAATTTCATATTCCGTTGTTATTTAATAGCTTATTCCCTGTTAATTTAATTGGTTAAACAAGAATTAAAAACAAAAAGAGTCAATGACTTCTAAGATCGTGGCTTGCCTAGCTCCTACGAGTAGGCGCCATCACGACTCCTGAGGGTGGAAAATCTGGGTCGTGACACTTACACGCGAGATGACGAGCGTGGGGTAGAGCACCGTTGGGGATTGTGACTTAGTCCATCCCGAATGATTATTTTACTGCGTACTTAATAGCTAATTGTTTGATATTATTATATTTTGGGCTAAAAGCCATATGTGGGCTTCGTGCCAGCTGTTTGAACCCTTAGAGAATTTTAAACGATATTTTCCTCACTGATTGATTTCATATTGGTGCTCAGTCATACTATATTTTTCTATTTTAAAACTCAGTTGTATTATTCTGTTTTAAACACATTAAATGATATTTTCAAAGGTATTTGAGCTGAGCTTCATATTTTAATGAGGCCCGAGGGGCTTATGAGATTCTGACTGTGTAAGGCTGAGGGCCTGTGTTGTGAGGATACATTTTGGTCGGGCTGCATGCCGCAGTAGTGATACATTGATTATGATAATGATACCGAGGGCCTGAGATTGTACGCCATGAGGTGGCTTGAGATATTGATATGAGGCCGAGAGCCTGTTTATGATGCCACGAGATGGCTTGATATTGCGCTTGGGCCGTAAGGGGCCCCTCCCGGAGTCTGTACACCCCCAGTGAGCGCGGGTACCCATTGTGATATGAGATATAGCCCGAGGGGCTGGTATTTTTCTGTGA
>NW_017685414.1:0-2687 GCF_001879085.1 Nicotiana attenuata | reverse complement strand
TTCTGTGGACATATTTGCTCTGAGGCTGATTTTGATGTTACTGTGCCCGGAGGGGCAGTTATTATGTGTTTACTCTTCTGTTGTTTTCCGGCATATTGTTTAACTGTTTGGAAGATATTTAGCGGCGATTTCACTGTTTAATTATAATTACTGATTTGTTATGCATCTTGTAGCTTAATGTTGTGCCTTACGTGGATTTATATTACTCAGTCTTTCATTTATTGTTATTACCTCACTGAGTTGAATTATTCACTTTACTCCCTGCACCTTGTTGTACATATTCAGGTATTTCTTGAACCCGGGTAGCAGGTGGTTGCTTAGAGGCAGAGTCATCGGAGTTTAGCAAGGTAACTGCCCGACGTTCGCAGCATTGCTTTTCTCCCTCTCGATTTCACTAGACTGTATCTAGTAAATTTTAGACTCTTGTTGTATTCGGACCTTAATAGATGCTCATGACTAGTATGTGTGTGTCTATATATTTATACATGAAGCGCTCGGAACACAGTGCCAGGTTCTTTTAGGTATTGATACACTTTTATATTGATTCATCGACTTATAACCTACTTAGATGCATGTATATATATTAAAAACAAAACGTCTCGACTTATATCAATTAATATGTTATAATTGATTCATCGACTTATAACCTAGTAATGAATGAATGTAATTCATTAACTCTGTTACAATAAGTCGATGAATCAATTATAATATATTAATTGATATAAGTCGAGACGTTTTGTTTTTAATCAATACTCTATATATATATATATATATATATATATATATATAATATATATAATTATATATATAATATATATATATATATATATACACACACACTATGTTGTACTATATATATCGAATATACCTTGTATACTATGCACTTAGTTATATATATACACTATACTATCTCTACATATATATACTATACACTTAGTATATACAATACACTGTACTCCTCTCTCTCTCTCTCTCTCTCTCTCTATATATATTATATATATAATAAATACTATATATATATATTATATATATATATATGGTAATAGTAGTATCATATAATACACTAATACTATACACTTAGTTATATATACATTGTCACGACCCCAAAAACTCAGACCTGTGTCGTGATGGCGCCTCCTCGTCAAGACAAGGCCAGCCGACACAACACCCATGTGTAACCCTTTAATCAATTAACAGCCATTTCAAAAGCTTTAAATTAAACAAATATTTCATAATATAAGTCTAAAATGAACAGTGCGGAAATAACATACCAGCCCAACATCGGGGGTGTCACTAGTCAATATGCATCTACTACAACTGCCTAACTATATTCAAGACCAACATGGTCGGGAAACGGTCCCAATTTATACATAAGGTAAGAATAATGAAGGGAGAAAGCATTAGCCGCGATCCCGGGCAAGCTACCTTGCTAACCTCAATGAAAACAGCCACCAAGCTTAGAAAGTACCTGAATTGCACACAAGGTGCAGGCGACTAAATGCGCAGTACTCCAACTGCACGACCCAGTTCGCCCTTGCGGGTGAACATGTCGTGGAGGCACCTAGTCCCTCACGACTAGGTAAGCCTAAACAATGCGGAAAAAAATAACTTGCGGAAATAAACAATTCAAAAATGAAAACTAGTGAGAAAACTGTATATGTAATGCCGCTCGGCAATATACAACTCAACATCATGGGAAGCCTACAATAACATCCAAAAACCCGGACTCACGGAACAAAAGCTAACAGAATAATGCATACCACGCTCTAACTCAAGGAATGTCTAAATAACAGTAAGAAAAGGAAGCGCTAACTGGTCTAAAGATAGAGTAGATAGAGACTCTTTGGTCTGCGGACGCGGCAGATGTATCTCGAAGTCTCTTGCTAATCTCTCCGCCTCTAGGATGATATGCCTTGGGTGGAGATACCTGGATCTGCACGTGGAAAACATGCGCAGAAAGGGCATGAGTACACCAGAAGCGGTACTTCAGTAAGTCCAAGCCCTAACCTCGGTTGGCGTAGTTACGAGGGAAGGTCAGGGCCCTCTGAAGGTTAATTCTCTCTATTTAATTACGAAAGGTAAGACGACTAAAAGTTAACGGTAAAATAAACCAAACCACCCCTCACGGCCAACATCGTCGTAAGTACGGTTAAAATTAACTACTTCCAACGTAAACCTCGTACTCTCACGAGTACTAACATAATAAAATCTCTACAAATCGAAGGTCAAACACCCACTCAAAACTCAATAATTCGGTCTATGAAGTTTTATTAATTTTTCATTCAAAATCCGAAATTAAAAGAGGAATTCATGCCTAGATTCGCGGGTTACAAGCAAAAAGGATTTTAGAATCGTTAGCCAATCATTGCCCCTGAAAATCCCTTAAAATCTCTCTCAAATCCGAGCTTCCAAGCTTGAGTTTTGGTAAAAATGGCTAACCCTTGGATTTTGAAATGTTTATACTGCCCTGGTACTTAATGCATCGCGAACGCGAAGGAAGTCACGCGTTCGAGAAGAAGGTAAAATGAAGGCCGCCAAATTGCTCTTCGCGAATGTGAGGAACCGTACGCGAACGCGAAGGCCTGGGCTGACAAAGCTACGCGAACGTGACACAGGGAATGCGAACGCGATGAAGAAAATAGGCACAGCTCTCAATGTCAAATAGAACTACGCGAACACGATGGATT
>NW_017685413.1:5672-6846 GCF_001879085.1 Nicotiana attenuata | reverse complement strand
ATAGGGAACCCTGCAAATAACTGATTTGGAAACCCCTAGAACATTCTAGATAGGGTTCCAACTAGAGTTTTAATAACTTAGTGCAGTGAATTGAACAACAAGTCAACAAATAAGGGACTAATTAAGTAAAATCTGAAAAATAAAAGAGGGACTAAGGGGGTAAATGTCAAATCTTAAAACTTCCCTTAGTTTTGCCTATAAAAGGCAATCCCTGCTGCCTTGTTAAGCAAGTTTTGAACATCTGAAAATTCCCAAAAGTTTTTTAGCCATAAAATTCCCCCCCCAAAATCCTCTTGTAAGATCTGACCCTGCATTTCAAATTTCAAACCACAGAAGTTCAAAACTCTGCTTACAGATCTTAGTTCTATACAGAAAAACCAAAAAAAAATAAGAAAACTGTCCAAAAATCAAAAAAGTATAGCTACTATTTCATTCATCTGAAAATGGATTCCAGTTATTAGCCACTGGTTCCCAGTTTGAGTTCAGTTCTACTGATTTGAAGGTTCAAGGGTTTTGTTGTTTGTTCGATTAGTTTTTGAGGTTTAACTAGTTGCTGTGGGTCATTTGCCGTTGCTGTTCGTTTCTTTTGAAATTTCCTGGTTGCTCTGGGCTCGGATTATTCCTGTATTGGCTGGTTGTTGCTGTTGCTGTGTTTGAAGTAGCTCTTCAGTGAAACTATTGCTGATCTTCCTCTTTTTCTGTTATAAAATTAGTTCCAGGTATTGCTTCTGATCTCCCGATGAACTATGAAGGCCTGATGTAATTTTGGTTGAAGGAATACATGAGGAAATGTTGCTTGAATTACTGTGTGAAGTCGAATCATGGATCTGTTCTGCTTCTAGCTGTTTAATATACAAAGTAGTTTATTTACTTGAGGTTTTATATCATTTGTATAACTGAACTGTCAATCAGTAGTGGACTGACTGGATTATTAGAATAGCAACTTTCCTTTGCCATATTAGTATAGTTTCATTCTGTGCAGAGTAATATGGAAATCAGACGTTAATTAGAGTAGGAGGCTACTTTGTTTGGAACTTGTGACTGTCATTCATAGCTGATACCTGGAAATTCAATTATTACGACTAGTTAATAATTGTTAATTTGGATTAGTTTGTGTCACTGATGAAGTATAGTGTAGAGGAGTTCAATTCGTTTTCAATAATTCAAAAAAAAA
>NW_017685413.1:0-2792 GCF_001879085.1 Nicotiana attenuata | reverse complement strand
GGTGAGGTAGATCCCAAATACTTGGTCTGGTTTGGTAAGAGATTCCAGATTCCCGAGAGACCCGCCAAAAGGCCACATGTGCAACAATTCACTAACGAGTCTCAGGTGCAGTGGGATTGGTTAGCTAAGGAAAAGGAGTATAAGGCCCAAATAGGAGCACTGGAAAAACAGGTTCAGGAACTCCGGTTTGAAAACACTTTGCAAGCCGCAGCCGACGAAGGTGATAAGAAGAAACTGACCCAGGAGAATGAAGCTCTCAAAGCCCAAATTCAGCAAATGAAAATAGATGCCAGGAATCGGGAAAGAAGTCTATCCGACGAAAGATTGATAAAAGGTTTGAAGAAATAAGTTCTGGACTGTCAAAAGGAATTGGAAAAATCCGAGGGAAACGTGGCAAAACTTCGGGCACAATGGGCAAAGAAGACCGAGGAAAGGGCCCAGTTTGTACAGCAAATGAAGAAGAACTATGAGGGAACCATTGCTAACATGAAAAGAAAAATGAATACTCTTGAAGAAAAGGCCGCCCGGCAGGACAAAGAATTTCGGGCCGAGAGAAAACAATGTTATGGGTTAATCGCTGAGATGGAAAAGGAAATAAAATTGTTACAAGACCTTCACCTCCAGTATTCTCAGGTTCTAGAGGCTCGTACCCAACAGATAAGTCGGCTGCTCCAAGAAAAGAGCCAAATCAGGGAACAAATCAGAAACATTGCCAATTACATTGTCATGAAGTGCCAAGCTGGTGAGCGGATGGGTCGTACCACGTTCTTTGCTTCCGTGATGATATTCGTTCGCCAGGTCATGAATGATCTGGATCAGTTGCAAAAGGGTCTCGCACGCAGGCCCGCGGCGATGTCGAGAGATGCCCCGCGGGCCCCAGGATTTGAAGTTTTGATGTATTCCTAGATAATCGAGTCTGTATTTCTGCTTTCGAGTCTGGTTTTGTACTTCTCTTTTCCGAAGAAAAAGACACAAATAGTTTAGTAGCTTTGTAATTGCAGTTGTTATTAATGAAAACTTGAAAATTTCCCAAAAATTGTTTCTTTATTTCTTGCATTTATTTTTCGCATTTATTTGCAAGAACTACGCTTGGTCTGATTCACGCGGGGTCGTGATACGTAGGCAATCTCCATAGGTTTCGACTGTAATAATAATAAAAAGAGGAAGAAACAAGAAAGGAAAGAAAAACAAAAGAGGAAAAGAAGACAAAGATAAAAGAGGGCAAGAGAAAAAGGAAAGATAAGAGTGGAAAATAATTTTGAGGGAAAAGCGGTTAGGAACAAGGAAAACCAAGGAGAAAAGGAAAAAGAAAGGAGAAGAGAAAGTTTGCAATTGGCAAGTAAAGGAAATGGAAAGCCGGGATGACGCATGTAACTGAGCAAAGGCATAATAGAAATGGTTAATTGCTTAGGTGCATTCACCCCTCAATGTGCGGTTATCTATCTGCTAATGCCCTAACCGCTAACAAAGTTGTTGTTGATGAGTTCAGGCAAGTGGTTAAGTTGACTGGCATTCTGGCAACCCATCCCTACAACACCCGCTCTAAGGATAAATCAAACGTGGTCAACTAGGAATTGGAAGCAAGCATTGTCGACCCGTCTAGGGAGGAGGAATTAGTGGACGTTAATGCAATGAAGGAGGAGATGTATAAACTGAAGCAACAAATGGCCGAGATGTACCAGGCCTGGTCGAAGGGACATCCACCACCAGCCTATCCTGCTAACCCCACCTACCTCCCACCACTAGCTCAGCCTCAAGATCCTCCAACAGTGACCTCATCTCCCGCTTTCCCTACTTACCAGCAGTACTACGGAACCACTTTTCAAACACCACCACCTCCACCACCCAAACAAATCCCATGCCCTCCACCACCAACTACTCCTGTGTTTGTGGCTCCTCCACCGGTCGCACTACACAGGTCTTCCAGCGAACCTTTGTTCCAAACTCATGATAACCAGTACTACCCACCCGAAGCCACTTTCAAACCGCTAGAGCCATGCCCTTACACTCCTCGCCTTGATCTCTCAGCAGAAGAAGAAAAGCCTCCCAAAAACCCTGAGCAAGATGAAATGATCCGGAAGGTCAAGAGCCTAGAACAGTCATTCTGAAATATGCAAGGGCTCGGAGGACAAGTGAGTGTAGCCTACAAGGACCTATGCCTGTTCCGATGTCCAATTGCCGGCAGGATTCAAGTTACCCAAGTTTGACTTATATGATGGCCATGGTGATCCGGTGGCCCACTTAAGGGGATTCTGTAGCAAGATGAGAGGCGCTGGAGGAAGGGACGATTTATTGATGGCTTACTTTAGCCAAAGTCTAAGTGGAGCAGCGTTGGAGTGGTACACACGACAGGACCATACCCGATGGTACACCTGGGACGACCTGGCTCAAGCATTTGCATGTCATTTTCAGTACAATCTCGAAATTATCCCGGACCGTCTATCACTGACTAAAATTGAGAAGAAGCCCGGAGAAAGCTTTAGAGAGTATGGTTTTCGGTGGAGAGAGCAGGTAGCAAGAGTCGATCCTCCAATGAAAGAAAATGAGATGGTTGATTATTTCCTTCAGGCTTTGGAGCCAACCTATTATGGTCATCTGGTGTCAGCAGTGGGAAAAACTTTCAATGAGGTCGTGAAAATGGGAAGTATGGTAGAAGAGGGTCTCAAGCCTAACAAGATTATGAGGTATTCAGCAATCAAAGCAACTACTCAGGCTATTCAGAGCGGCACTGGAGGCGTATTGGGAAAGAAGAAGAAAGAAGAAGTTGCAGTAGTGGAATCGAGAGCTTGGTC
>NW_017685412.1:0-6846 GCF_001879085.1 Nicotiana attenuata | reverse complement strand
AACTATCAAGGATACACGTAGTGTTTTGTTTTCGTAATGTGTTTTTAAGATGTGTATGTACTTGTTTATCTTGCAGAATGTATGAAAGAAAATTATGTTTCCATTGCTGTTATATCTTTTTGATATTTAACATTAATACTTCAGTACAACAATCAAACATAAACCTATTTAAACAACAAAAAAAAATTGTCATTCGCCATTATCGTCGCTGTCTGGCACTATTTCATTGTCACTGTCTTTAACTTCTTCATCAACATCGTGAATGTACCCTTTGGGACCGAGGGCATCGTAATCTAGGTCCCAGTTGACAAACATTTCTTGCATTTCATCGCTATCATCAAGAAGACCACTTGCCTGATTTCTACAACAATATAGGACACCTACGTCCAACGTCTGTGGTAGAAACTTAGGCAGTCCCTCCCACTCGTCAACTGTTGGGAAAACAGGATAATCATTGTCTCTATGAGATTTATCATTTTCTCATAAATCCCAGTACTAATCCTCTATTACTCTCACGAAGTTAAGATCATCCATTGCATGATGAACTGCAAGTGCCTTTTCCATCTCTAGAATCTCCTTCATTAGATGCTTAATCACTTCTGGTTCATCTTTGTGTGTGTTTGTTTGGAAGGCTGCAGACATTGTTTGTGGCACAACAAGCCTATGCCAGCGACACAGTACTTCGTAATCACACCATTTTGAGTAAAGGGGAACCCATTGAAATTTTTCGCCCCAAATTCGCATACCTTCAAGTTTTGTAGAATGCGCTACGCCCTCAATAATGTGACCTGCGACTTTGAGATCAGTGTGTATATTGATAGGTTAATTTTTCAAAGTACGGAGAACACCATACCACTTGTCATCACTCAAGTCAGTGTAGCAACCTAGCATATCTTTTTCAAGGTAGGGATCGATTGTGCTAAGACATGATCCATGGGGATCTGTTGAACTACCTTCACCTTTTTGCCTCTTTTTGAACCACTTGTTAAATGTTAGTGGCATTTTTTTAATGGATGTTGTAATATTTATTCAAAAGGTCTTTGAGATACATATGAATTGGTTTAGTTTAAGAAGCTTTCTTATACCCGAAATAATGATTACCACGTGAAATATAGCGCGGTTACATACCACGTTATGTGTATTGTCTTGTCGACTTGATAAAGCTGCCGTTCTGCAAAAGCTGTCTTCTGAAAAAGCTGTATTATACCGTAAAGAATTATTAGCACGCGAAGCATATTGCGGTTACATACCACGTTATGTGTATTGTCTTGTCGAGCCGATAAAGCTGTCGTTATGCAAAAGCTGCTCGCCTGGACAAGCTGTATTGTACCGTAAAGAATCATTAGCAACTAATATGCATTTTTTATACAAGTTTCGACAAAAACTATATCGGAATACCTCGATTTATATTTTTTGAAAAGTTGAAGAATTGAAGATTTTAGTCCGAAACGAGCAACCGCAATGAGAGAAGGCCTTACCGCTCGTTCGAATTTTAAAACGGGAGGGGGGGGGGGAATGATTCTGTTTTGAACGTGGGGGAAGGGAAGGGGACGGGTATTTGAAGATGAAAAGCGTGGTTTATTAATGCGTTTTATATATAGAGCTTTAACAAACCACGTTTTAGATGAACGTCTTATCAGCTTCAGGTAAAGCGTATTCCGAAAACGCATTTTATATAAATGCGGTTTAAAACGCGCTTTACCTTAACGTCCAAAACGGACGTTAAAGTAAAGCGCGCTTTAATACCGCGTTTTATATAGTTTGGTCACTAAGTTTTTTTTTCCCGACTTATTTCGGTCTTTTGAGTCCAAAAAGTCAACATTTAGGTTCCGGACTCGGACAAAAACAGAAATAAGAATGCAACTGCCTACCTTCTTGGCGACCTATAAACTACGAAAAAATATATCGCACTTGATTCATTTATTAAATAATGATAAAGCGTGGTGTGTTTATTTTATATAAATTTATTACTTACTTAGCTATTGTTAATGAATTTATATTTTAACAACAATTGAATTTGTAATGATAAATTATCATAATTTGATACTAATATGAATCGGATTTAGAAAATTTCCTATAAACTCTCCGTCACCTACTTTGCCTAGGAGTACCCCGTTTTTGTGGATAATATGGACAGTAGTCGGAAAAAACAAAAAAGATTAGATAATATGCACAGTACACAATAACTTTAAATGATACGGTCAATCCACGGGGCTGAAACCTTCCAACACCTTTTCGTTTGTTCATCTATTTCTAGCACGCATCCTTCTGTTCAGCTCATGAACTCACAAAAATCATAGAGCCTTATACCTTTGACGTATTAATCAAATTTCATGTACCAGTGAACTAATTCTCAATATTTACTAGCTTAGCTAAGTGTTCGAATCCACCTACTTGTCAACTTGAAAAATTCCTGTTGATTTAAATTAATTTGGGATAATTTCCAGTTGAGGGTTCAATTTCCAGGTCTGTGGTTATAATCTGATCAAACAATGGCTACTACGAACTAAGGTCTACGTAGTGTAAGTGACCGTCTCCTAATTGTTCACACACACACATAAGTGAATTAATTTGGGCGGTAATTTTGCAGTAGCATCTGTCTTCACTATGTTTATCTTATGTTTTAATTTATTATAACATTTGATGCAGGCATTACTCTCTTTGCCACCACCTGGAGACTATGGCGCCAGAAATACAGCGCAGAGTCAATTCGGTTCAAGGTGTCGAAGCAACACTCTGGGCAGGTAACCTCTATAATTAGCATTGAAGTTTTCTCTTCAGCTTTAAGGGTTTCAGTTTTTACCAGGATTTAAGTTATATATTCTGATCGTGTAAACCAATTTCCTTATCATTTTAGGTAAAGGGTTATAGTACCTTAATTTTGTAAGTGTTATTAATCCATGTTCATTATGGACAACTATGTCTAATCCGATTGAAGGGTAAAACAATTCTTTTTTTGTATATAAAAATTCTTGAATCCCATTCGACGCAGGGGCGGCTCCAAGGATCTCGTGGCCTAAGGCGAAACTATATTGGGTGCCCTTAAATTTATTTTATAATAATAGTTATACTAACAACAAAATTTACTTTTTAAACAACAAATTAATCATTTAAGATAAAAAACAAATTTAAAAAAAGAAGAAGGAAGAAGAGCACAAAAAATAAAGTGGTAGACTATCAGATGTTGAGGTCCAGGATTCAAACTGAAAATCTTAAATGGGCTATCATCACAAACAAGAAAAGATATAAATGTACATAACATAATAGCTTAAGTATTGAGCATTGACGGTGTCAAAAATATTTACTCTTTTGACTAATTTAAACGGTAATTGTAGTTCATTCTATTAAGTAGCACTTATTGGTGAATATCTAAAGTAAATTGTAAATAACCTAATATAATATGTCGAACTACGCCAAAAGAAAACCGGTGCATGAATGTTTTTGTGTTCATGCAGTTTCAGAGAATATTATAAAAGAATTCATTATGTTGTCGATGTATATAACTTAACACCTATATATAAAGGATAAAATTAAAATTGAAGAGTGAAGCAAATATACTAATTAATGAGGGAAGAAATTATCATAATTTATAAATTTATTAGTATAAAATAACCTCAATTAAATAACAAAAAAATATATTGTAATACTTTTCTTTATACTAATTATTTATATAAATTATAAATAAAAATAATAATAAGAATTTAAAATAAATTTGGGGCCTTCAAAATTTGGGGGCCTAAGGCAATGGCCTCACTGCCCAAAGCCTTAGAGCCGCCCCTGATTCGAAGAAGAGCTAGGGCTTTTAGTATAGTGAAAAAGATGGTTAAAAGTTGCTTTAGTCGCATGTTAGAATCCTAAGTGTGCCTGTCTTGCATTTTTTCTAATCTCCTTGTTATAGTTCCTGACTCCGCCATTACAATTGGCTTTTAATTAATTGCATAAAACTTAAATTCGATTTATTGCTAGTTCCATGAATTTGATTACATAGGCTCCGGAAACACTTCATGAGCAGCTATTGGAGAAGATGAAAGCTCCTAAAAAATCTGATGATGTGCCTGAGATCAGGCCTGAGCAGCTCTTGGAGGCTGATGGTTTCATCTTTGGTTACCCTTCTCGTTTCCGTGTCATGACAGCCTAATTCAAAGCCTTTTTTATGCCTCCTATGAGATATGGGAAACTCAAGCATTAGCTGGTAAACCTGCTGGAATCTTTTGGAGTACTGGTTTTCATTGAGGTGGCCAAGAGCTTAGTGCGTGAGCACTTCATCATCTACTCTCCACTTTTTAATTTGCGCTCTAGTTATCTTATTCACATAGATTCATCAACATCAGTATAGATTCTTGACTTTGATGGGAGCAAGCCTTGCTGTATGTGAAAGAAAGAAAAGTAGACAAAACAAAAGAAAGAAAAGTCAAAGAGAAAAGAAAAAGTAATATGAAACAGAATGATACGCGGAAGAATTCATCTTGAATTCTTTTTTTATGACGTAAGTGATTACGTCGGCAGGGCATTCAAATGCCTATAAAAGGGGTTTGCCTTTTCATTTGCATATCATCCCTCAACCCCTTCTTTCTCTTCAATTAATAAAGAGCTATTCTTTGTGTGGTCGTGGAGTAGGCAAAAATTGCTGAACCATGTAAATCTTGTCTTGTCTTGTCTTGTGCTATTTATTGCTTTTCTCTTTTAAATAACTTTTTTCCTTCTATTAGCCCGACATATTTCCCAACAATTGCTATCAGAGCACAGACAATGTGATTCGGGTAGAAAAATATTATTGGTGCAGTGTACTATTCACAAGAATAGTGCGACATTATTGCTTATTAATACTAACACTATTCACAATAGTGGAGTACTATTAATTAATAGTAATAGTATTGTTCACCAATAGTGATTACTGTCTACCTTACGTTTGAGATATTTTTTCTTACATAGAGTAGTATTTACGATTATTGTTTCTAGGTCTAATTTAAACTAANTTGGGATTATCAATCTCTTGATTGACCCAATTTCTTGTTAGCCAAGTTTTCCTAGACTAAGTCTCTCTTTCTCAAGTAGAGACTAATTCAAATAGGCACGGACTAATGTTTGCAATAATTAATTCCACAAATTAAAGCATGAAGAAGGCTAAATAATAAAAACCCAACCATAAACAAGCACTAAATCAAACACCCATAAGGTTTACACACTAGGGTTGGGTCACAACCCTAGTAAAAATCTTGCTACTCATCCTTGAAACTGAAGAAATAGAAGAAGAGATGATAATTAAACTCATATTGCAAAATTAAAATGACAAAATCTATGTTAAAATAATCAAAAAGATGAAAAACTACTAAAAGAAGTAAAGAGAAACAACTACTATAGCTGTTGATGTCGAAAGTTGACCTAAAAATGTGAAACTCGTCTATTTATACAGGGCTGGAAATTGACAAAAATGCCCTTTTAGAGGTTCTGCGTCCGCACAATTCCATGTGCGGTCCGCACTTTTCTTCAGCTTGCAGGATTGGAACTATGCGCCCGTATAATTCTGGACTACGGTCGCACTACACTCTTTCTGCGGTCCGCAGATTTGTAACTGCGGCCGCACCTTGCTCTTCTGCATCCGCACAATTGTAACTGCAGCCGCATAACTCTTCTTCTGCAGCCGCACAATAATTATGCGGTCTTTACTTTTGATGGTCTTGAAATGTAGACTCTCTGAACTTTTCTCTTAACCCAGCTTCTGCGGCCGCACAATTCATTTACGGACCGCACTTTGCAACTTTTTCTGCTGGCCTTTCATTCATACTCTGCGGCCGCAGAAGATATTCTACAGTCACTTTTGAGCTTCTGTGCCTTTTGTGTCCTTGAGTTCAGATTACTCCTTCTTGAGTTGGATTTCATCTCGGGAGTTCACTTTATAATATTCCTGCAATTAAGCACATTTCATCAGTTTTCGGGAACACAATTGAACGCTTTTAGACTTAAACAAAAGCTTAAAGGTGCTAATAAGTAGTCAAAATCCCCACTTATTAACTTCCCCAAACTTAAGTCTTTGCTTGTCCTCAAGCAAACAAAATAATTCCCACATCCAAAAGCTAAAGGACATTATAGCCAGCCATGGGTGAATCATTCACACCTCAGTTGGGATCAACAATTAACCACACCACTCATGCATTATTGATAAGGCAACAAGTTAAACATTTATGCACATATAGCTATAATGTGACATTCGACCATCAAGGGTTGTCTTAGCTCATCAAGGACTTCCGCTCTATCTTGTATATCATGGTGGATCCCAAACTCCTCCTCTACTCTCAATTTGCCAAGCTCACTTAAGAATTTTTAGCACTCAATTCAAAATTACGAAAGGTTCACTCATCTCTCTCAGTTGAATGTCACGAGCACGACTTCCGGTACCATAATCTTTACCCTCATGTAAATCACCACTAATATAGCTCACTGAATCAAGTAGAGCTTCTTTCGGGTGAAGTCTTTTGGATTAGGGATTGATACAATATGGATAAGTGGTTACACCTTCCTTAAGCACTCAATCTTTCAATTCTAGGCTCACACTTTACCGATTCTTTTAGGCATTTTCTTTTCCTTGGGGGACTAGAGAGACTTAATATCACTCTTTATTGATCATTTCATTCATATTTCTCCATGTTTGGGATCATTGCCTTTCCTTTGAATCCCTTCAACTCTTTCATTTATTCACTTTTTTGCATTATTCTTTTTGTTCTTTTCTTTTCTTTCTTTGACTTTCCTTCTCGTTATTCCTTTTTCTCTTTTTGTGCCTTTAACACCTTCTTTCAATTCCTCGTCTCTCCCCAACTTAAGGTTTTAGCCATTATTTCTACATGAGTG